>NC_090727.1:91317448-91334948 GCF_036898095.1 Palaemon carinicauda | reverse complement strand
AGTACACAATGAAAATGTAAAAAAAAAAAATATGGTTTTATACCTCTTAAAACTTATACATGCTACTTTATTTCTTAGATATAATATGTCATCAGTTCTAATACTCTTAAAATCATTGCAAAAGTTTACTTACTAAAAAAAAAAAAAAAAAAAAAAAAAAAATATTTAAGTACATGATAATAATCAGCTCTTATAGAGTATCATAATTAATTTTTTCCAAATTGCATTTTGCCTTCTTAATGAATGACCAAACGCCTTCCAGCCATATGAAGATGCAACCTAATCTAGTCGTCGCTTGACAAAAGCCAACAGTTAGCAAATTGTCAATGAACAAAAAAGGCTAATGTTAGCCCTTAATTAAACTCGGTGTCACTATAAAAGGCTTGACCATTACTATGCATCTCACGTGAAGCCAAGCGGTTGAGCTCTTATGCGTGATTTACGATTAAAAACGAAATTCCATTATAAGCTATTCGGTTTATTACATTTCATATTTGACATTTTCAGTACTTCGGGTCTGGAATCATGTCATATCTTCTGATTCGATCCATTTACCTTTTTTTTTTTTCTATTTTGGATACGATGAAATCGATTCAACTGCAAACAATCAAAATCATTTTTTCTCTAGTTCCACAAGAAAAAAAAAAAAAAAAACAACGCAAAATAATGCCCTAGGCTATGCGAAAAAAATAGGGAACCTCAAACAATATTTTACCACTTTCTAAACTACCTGTTAACGAGACCATGCACCCACACCTTTTGGGTACGAATATAGAAATGCTTTGCATTATGTGCAGTAGGTAAACATGAAAACAGTCTTTAACAAATTCAAAGTGAATCTCTTTCTGCTAAACTAGTTCTTGGATGATAATTTAATATCACAGTTTCAATGTTACTCACATTAATGCTAATTGGAACTAAACTTTTCAGCTAATTAACGTGTCCTTTTATAGTTAGCTAGAAGTGCAAGCATTGAGTTCATGTTGTAGAGTTGCATGTTATCTATTAAAACCTGCAAGACTAAATATAAAATGAACCGTAAAAAGAATGATTTTGCACCTGTGACTCAAGAAATGTTACCTTTACATGAATTGTGAACAAAGCTGAAGAAAACTCAGAAGTTTTAAGTCTTATTAACATCAGACCCAAAGTTAGACTTGATTATCTGATAACAAAGGACTTCCACTACTTAAAATTTCCTAAGCTTTATACTCACACGCATTCTCTCGTATTGCTATCACTGCTGCGCACGATTAAAAAAAGAGAGAGAGAAGAGTCTTGATATGATTAGTAATCTCATGCAAATTGTAATTACAGATTTCAGCAAGGACGATGATATCCCAAAAGGATTACTGAATTGCCCCCCCCCCCCCCATAGACACTATTATAATTAAGATTCACATCAGGGCGTTCGAAGAATGTTTATAATAGGGAGGAAGACACTGAATATAAAAAAAGGAAATAGAAAAAAAAAGACAGAATTAATCACAGAGATATGATATTAACACTCGATCTGAAGACTGTTATCATTAAGAAAAAAGAACCCGTGATGCCAGTCAGGATTGTTATGCCCATAAGGAGAAACTTTACGATGACTGTCATGGGACAAAACCGCACCGCGCGCGCGCGTGTGTGTGTGTGTGTGTGTGTGTGTGTGTGTGTAGATTAATTGCCTTACCTTATGTAAGACACGGGCTCTTGCCGCTGGGCAGCCCGTAAACCGCACCGCCTTTCAAACTGCTTCTAATTTTGGAGTTGGGTGGACCTTGTGCATTCTACGATGTTTTATATGTTAGTTTAACCTAACCCACTTCCTAAAAGATTCCCGAATTGATAAATAATATGCTACTAAAAAAATCTGACGTGAATAATACCGTTACCCAAAATAACAAAAGCTTTGCTAATCATTAATAAGCACCTTCAACCTGGTTCTAACTAGAAGGTCGTTTCTCTAGTAAAAATGAATGTGACGTATCAATCATTTATTTTGTTCTAAAAAGAAACTATTTAAGCTTTAGGAAGCTTATGATCACAACAAACATACCAGCTTACAGAAATCTTACCAAGATCATAACGAACGATATACAAAATTGACCGTAAAACACAAGGCCAATAATAAAGCCTCTCTAAATGTTTCATTCGTTTTCACATAATAAAATCTAAATTAGTAAGTCTACATATGGCGATAACCGTATCTCTATTATGCTCACAAATAAACATAAAAATGAGAAATATGAAAATAATGAAATATAAGACTTAATGCTTCCTACAGTATATGGACGAATGAAAATTAAGAATTTTTATAAATCTGTCATTTTTTCTTTTCATATACCGCGAGGTAAGTCTAGCATTTTGACATCATTCCCATATCATAATTCCATAACTTGTCTCAATAACCTTGAAAGGAAAGTTAACACTGTTGTAGACTAGTTATCTAAACATACAAATTTATATATATATATATATATATATATATATATATATATATATATATATATATATATCGATTTCACTCTGCCAAGGGGGAATTCATTTTATGATGATAGCTTCTGGTTGGCCGTGGATTCGAACTCAGACCAAGGAAACTGAGGTTCCAGGGACTTAACACCGGGCCAGAAGTCACTGGAACCTCAGTTTTCTTGGTCCACGTTCGAATCCACAGCCAACCAGAAGCTATTATTCTAAAGTTAATTCCCCCTTGGGTCTCTGATCCCGAGGCAGAGTGAATTAGATATAAAGAGTTATTTATGGCTTACATGAATATACGAATAAACACGTTTAAATATGAAACATACATACATACATATATATATATATATATATATATATATATATATGCTGTATATATATATATATATATATATATATATATATATATATATATGTATATATATATATAGAATTAAGTTAACTTATAATTCAAACTGGTTTCATTTAATTCCACTAAAAAGTAATATTCTACACTCTAATATAATTTCTTGTCCTTTTTCTATAATTCTTCCTAGAGCTATTAAACCTTTACATCTGCTTTCTCATGCCATTCTTGTACATTAAATTCAGACCGGAATGCAAATTTGTCAAGTACTGTATTATAACTTTGATCACTAAAGATCTTCTGCGACACTTTTAAACTGGAGAACACTTAGACCACCTTCTGAAAGACTTGATCAACAAATCTATTACTTTTGCATCGTGCAAGCAACAAAGATGAACATGTTGACAAATGAACAAAAATGAGATACAGGAGGTAACATCGATTGAATATACAAATTAAGTTGCCGAATGCAAATTCGTTTAATGGCTGCAGAGGGGTGTGGGAATTACAATGTTAAACTGAATTTTTGGGCAATTATATAATATAGACTTCGGTTAAATTTCTCGCTTTCAACTGCAGACGGAATTCGATATTGAATAGAGAAAAAAATAACCTAAAGAATAAGAGAAATAATTCTCGTCCTGGGAAGAAAGCCAAGAGTAATTTTCCCTCGTTTGGAAAAATGACCTAAATGAAAGAAAGGCTACCTTTAAATGAGATACACACCAAAAAGACTGAACATGATTGAAAGTCAAGTTATAATATATGAAGGGTCAGTTATGTCAAGTTTCCTTTGTGGAAGTACGAGTTTATAACCTAAATGAAATTAAAAGTGTTGAGACTGTTGCGTAGAATTTTTGGCGAAGTATATTTAGCATAAAAAGAAATAAAAGAAATGAAAAATGTAGAGATACATTGAAGATGTGATGAAAAGGTTAGCAAAGACAAAAGGTTTGACAGGCGTCTTTTAAAGTTTAATGGTCGCCATGAGTGCCACAGACAAGGAACAGAACAACGTCCTGGTGATCAACCATATCATATATGACCCCTCTATAACCAAACAAGGAAGAATTCAAAGGAATTTGAGTCATAAACCACTAAGACTTGGGCGGCCCCTAAGTGACACTGAAGCAAAACACGACAACAATTGCACTGTGAAGTTACAGAGTTCGGACTACAACATCTAAGAAAGGAAGCGACAACGAAGGTAAGGCAGAAGGTTAAAAACGTATGTTAAGGCATGAAGGGATGCTGCAAAGACCCTTGATTAGTGCCTACAGTACACCGGATGAAGTTTTCTGTCGGTACCAACCCTTACTTTCACAGGGGTAGCTGATGTGAAATGATTCATAAAACTATGCTATAAAATTATCACATGGACAATACCCTTCAAAATAACAAAAGCTTCTCTGATCTCTCCTATATAGTACAGAGCAAGTGGCTGTGTGTGTAAGTGTGTGTGTATATAATATATATATATATATATATATATATATATATATATATATATATATATATATATATATATATTTATATATATATATATATATATATATATATATATATATATATATATATATATATATATATATATATATATATATATTATATATATATTATATATATATCTATATATATATTATATATATATCTATATATATATATATATATATATATATAATATATATATATATATATATATATATGTATATATATATGTATATATATATATATATATATATATATATATATATATATATACACAGCACACAAGACCCTCTCCGCCCAACCAAGGACCTGGGATGGATAAGGTGTGGCTGCTAATGATTTAGCAGTTACGACAAATGCATCCGTTTCTCTTCCAATGCAGGACAAAGGCCTCTGACATGTCCTTATTCATGTCTGGGGTTTGACTAGTTTTATAACCAGGCAGGACACTACGGATTGGTGATGAAGGGAAGTTTTAGTCTGATCGCCCACAGCAAACAACCTACCTGTTATGGGTGGTACTGACTAGTACAGCTTTGCTGGTCACAGCGATACACAATCCCTTTCACCACGTTAAGGTATCGCCACACAGAAAGGGATTATATATATATATATATATATATATACACACGGATATATCATCAGCTTTTACTAGTCCACTGCAGAATAAAGGTCTGAGACATACACACATAAGACAGACACAAGTGGAAGGACATATCTAATGCCATTGTTCTGCAGTGACCAAGTAACGGCTGATAAGAATGATGATACTATATATATATATATATATATATATATGAACACATACATGAGTGTCTATGGAGAGTATGTCTAAAGTATTTGATAACCACCCGCCAAATAACGTTTCTCAAAATTAGGAGACTTAAACAACACATTTGATATGATTGTTATTGGACGAAAGGGTACTCCAAAAAGCTATCTACCAATATTAATGAATTAAATAGTAATTTCTGGGAATATTCTTTGCTATGAAATAAATAATTTCCTAACTAAAAGTTACTCGTAGTATGAAGGAACTTAATTCCTCCAGAAAATTCATATTAAGCACAAAATTATACGATTATAAACGTTCAGATATGTATAAACAACTTAATATATAGACTTCACAAACCTTCAGTACAAACAAACTTTGAAATCTCTCTCTCTCTCTCTCTCTCTCTCTCTCTGAGCAGGTGTACAACTTAGCATCCGTTGGAAGAAACCATCATATGGCAACGCTCTATTAGACTACGCCCCTCCACACTACTAATTATGAATATTATTGTCCACATTTGGTCTTGTATGACAGTCTAGGCGTTTTCGAACCGTAGGGACAGCTTTGTCAGGGGCCATTTATGCACGGACATTGCAACACTATCTCCAATGGGCATTCCTCGCAATCACCAGACTGAAGCTTCCCTAAATTCAGTTGGAGGTATTGAGAGAGTCTAAATTGAACAAGGGGATTCCGTAGCTCTTCCCAGAAGCCTTCGTTTAATAATAAAAATATAT
The DNA here is from genome assembly GCF_036898095.1 of Palaemon carinicauda. Classification (NCBI taxonomy): domain Eukaryota; kingdom Metazoa; phylum Arthropoda; class Malacostraca; order Decapoda; family Palaemonidae; genus Palaemon; species Palaemon carinicauda. Next base: position 91,329,133 of record NC_090727.1, on the reverse strand, counting down.
ATAAATACTATTGACTCCTAGAAAGTTTTCCAAAACCACAAACATAGAGGTTATTAAATTGCCCTTCCCGTCGGCACCACACAAGAGGAAAGCATTAAATACCAATGATCCTTGAACCTGTGATTAAAAAACGAGTTGCAGATTCAAATTTCTCTCCGAGTCATTTCTATCTGTTGATATGTATTTTGATTACTTCGCATATGCAAGGCACAGAGGCATGTTGTGATTTGTCACTACATCATCTGTTCAACAAACTGGGGGTTTATAATCTCATGCAGATGTCACTGACAGTCTTGGAAAATTTAAGAGGATTTATTTTCAGTCTTAAATTGCAAATTAATTGATAAAAATGCGAATGAAGATACTTGTATTTACCTCAGCAACTACTTCCAATGAGTTGAATGAGAGAGAGAGAGAGAGAGAGAGAGAGAGAGAGAGAGAGAGAGAGAGATGCTTATGCGTATTTCATTTCTGCACCTAGTGATTCAAATGAGTAAAACCTTTACAGTTGTTGTTATACCCACGCATACGCTCAGGCCAATTCCCCTGCTACGAAGCAAGCTTTATGGTAGCCTTTTTAACCACACGCGATATGGTATTACACACACAAAAAAAGTTGCAGAACCTTCCACATGTTTTCTTAAGTGGGCGCTCAATAACTTGATTACCATCAGGAGGATTCCTTTCCATATTTTTTGCTCAGTTTCATTGGAGTTAAGAGTTATGAAAATGTTTATTCGTAGGTTGATCTAATATATATCAGGTGATCTTCAACAAAATCCTCATGGATATAAATCAATATTTCACATTGATCGGTGGATCGATCGAGATGAAAGAATTATTCAAAGAATCAACGCCAGCATTTTCGTTACATATTAAAACATAAAAACGAAATACAAGATATTGTATTTTATGAATACAGTCAACTGATGTACTTGTCAAATTGGAAGGCCATTTAAAAGATATTCATACCAGAAATACACAAATTTGCATTTTGAAACAAAGAATCACCGTCAAAGAGAAGCTTAAAAATACAGCATACGTAATCTCCAAATTCGCTTAAACATACAATTCTTATTAATATACCGTACTTTTACTCAGATATGTTTTTCCCTCTTTTTTAGAGGAACGGGTATGCCCTACATAGCGATTTCTCCGAACTTTGACCACTGAATATGTTCTCCGCAGTTACGTAACGTCGCCGCTTTCAGCTATTCCAAACTAAGAAATGGTATCTAAAGTGACACAGAATCTGCTAATTAATAAGACATAACGAAGCTTTGTTGTCAACATTGAAAAAAAATATTATTTACTTTATCATGACAAAGCAATTGATAAAAAGGTATTTAAAACTTACATGAATTCAGAAGTAGAAAACCATGTCATAGGTAAAATTTTCTCCCTAAACCTCGATGCAAAATGATCCAAGGCCGGAAGTTACCATGGCTATGTATATTTGGATATAACAAAAGAACGCCACAAAAGTTAGGGGAATCGCTTTAATACTTATGCGTGTTTTAAGGCCATGCTTAAGCAAACAACAGATAAATCATTTGCATAATTGTATCGTCACACGCATTTCAAAGGTGTTCAGCCACACACGTCTCTTGGAAAGATTGAACAAATACACGAAGGACTCCGGAAAGGATTGTGCGCTGCATTGGTGTCCGATGGCCACCAGAGTCTAAAGACCATCTCCCAAAAGAAGAAGAAGATTATCATTAACATTTATTTGTTCCAACAAAAGTTCACATCAGTGAGATTTCAATTCTACCAATCAATCAGTTCTCTGATAAGGACCTAGGTTGATAGCGAAACTAGTCCTATAAGTGTTAACAGAGCGCTGGGTGACATAACATCAGGATATCCGTCTAGAGTTCAGAAACAGAGTCAGCTATTCCTGATTTCTTACTCCCTTAATCTGCTGTATTTAAATCATTTATGACGCCATTTGACATTTCTTTCTTAAATGAAAATATCAAAGAGTTGTATATCTTGAGTTTCTATGGCCTGATAAACAGAGTCATATATACAACCTTTAAGCTTTGTGGTTAATTAAAAGAACTTCCCTTTGTATATCAAAAAAGAAATGCGGTAAGTGGGACCAGTGCGGCGAGGATAACCTAGTGAAGGCAACATCGTCTTGATAGTATACAATTCTAATTAATACTACGGCTTTGGCCCTAGAGTCTGAATATCGTTGGGAAATTCATCTTAAATCATATCTAAATGGAATGGATAAATTCTCTCATCTCAAATAGGTGCAAAAAAAAAAAAAAAAAAAGTCTTGAAATCATGGCTACTCGTGATCTTGGCAATATGAGGCAAATTTTCCTCTAATAGTGTGCTTTTTTCCCTTATTGTATAGGGCAAGCATGGTTGCCTTCGTTTGAAGGACTTGCTTTGTCTTTGGGGTACAACATAGTTCCGATCGGCTGCCCTGCTTGACATTGCTTTAGACCCCGGTATGTTCATGTATCGTACCAGTCCCCAATGTTCATCCTCCCAGCAGCAAGGAGTCTTGCAAGCGCGGTTAGGTAGATCGGCTTGGTTTGATGGAAACGTGCAGGAATGAGCGATGTAAGGTAACACAGTATTTAGGACCAATGTCCAAGTTTGGATAAGAAGGCTAGCAGTGACTATTGGAATGACACTTATTGATAAATATACTCCATCTAAATGAACAGAATGATCGAAAACTACATTATATAACTTCAAATAAAATGTCACCGTATGTGAGCACTATCAAATGTGATCAAAACAAGCTTGTTCGGACACCGTAAACCTCAAACAAGGCTGAACAATCCACTGTTCCCAAAACGGTCTCTTGTCAAGAAAGAGAATCTCTACCGAAATGTTATCACTTGTTACTCATCACAAGCTCCACTTTGGGCAGACTTTTCGCGAGAATCCGCAACTCAAACAAACCAGGGAAGAAAAAAACCCTGTCGTAATTATATTATGCCATGACAACTTATAGCCCCGTTTCACTGATAGAAACACGACGTGAGAGAAGAATTTAGTTACATATAACACTAAAATCCTTATGTAATTCCTAGGATGGTCCATAATATGAAGAGGTGAAAAATAAGCAATATAAAGATTGTGGAACTCGCACCGCAATCAAGTTATCAATAAATATGACATTCTACAACAAGAAAAAGTGAAAAATAAGTTAAAAATTATTCAACAAATTCAACACCTTCACGCACAATCTAATTAAACATAAAATTACGATGAGAATTCTAACTGGTTAAGGAAGGGAACTTCCAAAGCTCTAGTGGATGGCGTTTCCAAAGACGAGTGAGGTGAACAATCCCACTGAGTCATCATCACTGGACTCTTGCATCAAGAGCCTTTGGAAACCTGACGGAGGAAGACTAAAGGCCGATTCACAAGACCCGTTTTCTTTCCGACAGGCTGGGTGGTGGCTAACCGCCGTCGAAATGTTGTACATTCACACGAGGCGTTCCGTATCCGTTTACCCGCGCGCGGTTTTCATTGTTTACTTAGACTTTGTCACGTGAGGACCGAGTAAATTACGATAATTTTGACACTTTAAGATGTTGGTTGATAACTGTATTGATAAAATAAGTTATGCAACTTCATAATGCTTTATGCACTATGCCAAGAATATTAAAATTGCGATAAACTTACCTGTTTTATTTAATGCCTCTCCAGTCATTTTCCATATCTTTTATTTATGTAAATTATTTCTATACATCTTGTTTGTCATGTCAAACATCTCTTCATACCCTAAGTTCAATTAACCTCTAATACTTGGTGTCAACAACAAACTAACTAATTTCTATGACTCTATACTATGAGGAAAAGTCGGGGTTGTAGGCCACGAAACGAACGGGTACAATACAGGTCCTCGTTCACACAAAACGTCATCCAACCGCTGGTTGGGACGGGTGGCTAACGTCCGTCAAACCGGTCGGGGTTTCTTGGGAAGAAACCCGAGCCGCCTCGGAAGGGCGACGTCCGAGGGCCGCCGTCTGCCTGACGGGTCGTGTGAACAGTTGCATTTGAATACACGTAAGAAAGCTAGACGCCGCTTAACCGACGGCGAGCCTGTCGGAAAGAAAACGGGTCGTGTGAATCGGCCTTATAACTTCGGGTGACTTGAATGGCTGCCTGCCAATGGCCCTCACTTATGGATAATAGTCTTTTTTATTATATAATGGTATGGGATTTGATCATATTATGCAAGAGTACTTTTAAAACCTCTGAGAAGAAAAATTGCACACTATTGAAACTTCTATACTTGCGATTAAAAGCATATAGTATAGAATGTCTGATATGCCTCTAAAAAATAAGAAGACTAATTTTGATACTATTAATAAATCACGGATTCCTTCTACTCTACAGACAGCCAAGGATTAAGCTGCAGCAGAGCCTAAACGGTGAATATCATAAGAAAGGCCGGTCTTCCGGAGAAAGTCTCGGCACAACAGCCAGGAGAGAGGCAAATGAAAGGCGTTGTCTGTCTCTTGGCCGAAGGAGTTAGCTGTCGGCGATGCTGAAGTTGCTGGCCAGCTGCCATCAAGAAGAGTGGACCTCGCTCTCATTGATTATTTGCATTGAAGGCGAGTTTTTGCCGTTGATCCTCATGCTTATTCTTATCTCTAGTAACTATTTCTGTCCCTGATGTCATCCTCGAGGAGGGAGATGAGTGACCAAATGAGGCAAGGTCACTAGAGCCCTTAACATGAGCCACCGACATCAACACTATCCGCAAAAGATGGGTCCTCCACGAGGATATCTGACATACGAAGACTCTTCTTCACTACAACTGGTTCTCTCTCTCTCTCTCTCTCTCTCTCTCTCTCTCTCTCTCTCTCTCTCAGCATTATTAATTATGTTAACAGTGACGATGCAATATTCGTATGCTGGACAGAGAATCAAAATCAATCTAATTTATCCAATATTTTTAATTAACAACAATGAGAGAGAGAGAGAGAGAGAGAGAGAGAGAGAGAGAGAGAGAGAGAGGAGAGAGAGAGAGAGAGATAGAGAGAGAGTATACTCCCAATAATTTTAGGATGAAGGCGTAGGCTGATTATGATACTTAATTTTTTCTAGGTAATCAATTTAATAGAAGAGCAACTAAAGGCAAGGCTCCAACGTTACACTTGAAGGGCGTATGTTTATAAGCATCTTTATATTCAATGAATATTTCTCCTAGTTATTCAAGCCTCTCAATTCAAAGACACTTCCTAACGGTAATGGATAAGCCTCACAATAAATTATTAGTATTATTATTATCATTATTACTAGCCAAGCTACAACCCTAGTTGGAAAAGCAAGACTGGTATGATTTGACCAAAATGACGTGGGACACATGGGAAATGTGACGAAACAAAGACATTCAAATAGTTTCATGACAGATTATTATCATTTGATTCCTGTTTCAAAAAACTTTTTTAGTAATTGCTAAGTAATATCCAGCAAACCTAGGGAGCTACAAGACTATTTATCATAGTATAATAATTAATTTATAATATATATATATATATATATATAATATATATTTATATATATATATATCCTTTCTGAGTGGAGATACCTTACCGTAGTGAAAGGGTTTGCGTATCGCCATGAGAAGCAAAGCTGTACTAGTCAAGGCCCCATACTAGGTTGGTTTGCTGCCAGATATCAGAAGAAAATATCCCACCATCGCCAATTCGACCGAAACATTAAAAAAGATGGATTCTAAAACTGTAAAATTCAAACCTTAAATGGGACTCTTCAGTAGTTACTAGGTTAATTAAGAAAATCGACAGAGATTTATAAGCACCAGCATAAGAGTACACATTATTAAATTCGATATTTATGCAAAATATGCTTTAAAATCTCACAAATTCTCACCATAATAGTACTTGCGTAATCAACTTCATGCGTCAATGCTCGCAAAATTCCCTAAGTTATAGCAGATCATCCCCAGCTGAATTTATCGAAGAACTTCCTGGTGTGGTTTCAGTCTCCTAAAAGAAGCTGAATATTCTCACACAACATCAGAGATGTACCTGGTTCAAGTCCTGGATAATCATAATCAAGGGTTACAACTTTCTCTTAATTTCTTGCAAAAATCCAAATGGCCCAGAGGAAGAATCATAGCAGTGGTTCCATATTTTCTGGAACTCTAATTTCTAGTTTGGGGTCCATCCACGTTCCTCGGAGATTCTCAGTTAGAGAAATTTATGCCTCGTAGCCAACCTCTTCCTTTGGCTTCATACCCGGGCCATTATTTTTTCCCGTCTTTCCAATTCTGAACAGGGCAACTAGTTTTTATTTTCTACTTCTGTCAATCAAATGAAAGAACAGCAACAGTATATTTCCTATTTCTATTTTAACAATTTTACAAGATTTGCTCTTCTTTTTATAATATGAGTTTAGTCCAACACATAAAAATATACTTGAAATTACAAACGTCAAGTCTTAGTTCTTACCATATTATTTACGAAAGGTAAATGGTACATTCTGAGATATTAGAAAAAAATGGTATAAAATATGTCAAGTTAGCAATAGATAGTATGACAAAAACTGATATATTTTAAAGGAGATAATGGAAACGCAAGGCTATAAATGTAAAATTCATAAAAACCCACAAAAAAAAAAAAAAAAAAAAAAAACAATAAAGAAGAGACGCCACGTTAAGATGAGAAATAATCCTTTTATTATTATGAAAAAGAGGCTGAATGTGGTTTAAAGATATTGAATAAAAGTGCATCAGAAGGGACGAATTTAATTCGCAAACCCCAGAAGCTAAATCATGGTTTAGGGTTTAGTGTCAAGGAGAGCAACTCTCTAGTGGCTTAAACTCTAGTATGGCAGTAGGGATTTCATTACAATTTAATCTTATTTGATATGGAAATTTGGTAGCAATCTTGCCTCATCTTTTCTTTGAGTAAAATAACACAACATTAAATCAGTTAGATCCTATCATATCAGTTCCGTAGAAAATATAGGGAAAGAAATATAGTCTATGTTCTTTCTTTCTTATAAAATGACAACACTAATCTATTTTTAAATAGCCTAATACAATTTATACTATTAAGTAATCGAACATCGCGTGTTTAGTGAAACACTTCTCCCAATATAATCTTTTGATTATTTCGTTTTTTTAAATAACAATTTGTAAAAACTATAGTTGTATTGCATAAAAATTAAAAACTATCCATTAATTGAAAACGAAAATGCCGGCAAACAGCGTGCCTTTTTTTTCTAATGTTTATATCTATTACTATAAGTTTTTATCTAATTGGCAGTATGCTACATATAGTTAATGATGTATGTAAACCACAAGTGGAAATTTCCCTATTTATTTCCATGATAAAAGTGTTTCACCAACAACAAAATAGAGCGATGCCTGTGTGTGTCCTGTCCTGTGCTCCGATCTCATTATAACTAACTTCTAGATGATATCTTTAATTTGCAACTTCACTGCATTTAGTTTTCTCTCTTTTTGTCTTCCTTCCCAACTTTATTTTTTTCATTTAATCAAAAAATAAATTGTCTCTATTCTGTCAAACCCGTTAAAAAGAAAGCCACATGAAGATCACATCCATTTGCTTTTTTAGTTGTTCTTCTCAATGCCATCAATTTCCCTACGTTACAAATGCGCCCGCATTTGTCATCATTTCCTTATGTATACTACCCGTTGAATTCTAACTCAATTTCTTTCAAATGGTTATATGCTTCTCAAGCGCCTAACATGGGCGGGATCACGCAAACACTAAATATAATTTTGGACATCATGTGAGTACAATTTTTTGGTTGAAGAGGATCGTCATTAAAAAAGCTGATTGGCATTGCGTATTATCATTGTAAGTCAAGATGCAACTCTAGATGAAAAGCAGAGTGATACTTGGCCATGTGGCTCAATAAGGAAGGTAGGTAGCCCAGCACAAAGAAATAAATTGAGTAGTGACTAATAAAATAGTAAAGACATGTAATAATGAAAAATAAATAAAATTAATACCAAGGAAAATATCTGCATGACAACAATGACACAGAGTAACTCGACACTCAAATCCAATCGCTGAAATCAACCAAGAAAAGTTAGGTTTTGTGAGTACTTGGATGACCCTATTTACACACTCAAGAAGTTTGACACGTAAAGTCATAGGAGGTTCCAATGAAGAGTTGGAGAGTCTTTGGAAATGGGAACGTTCATCATTTCTACTACAGCTGTATTTGTATTGCTCTATCTGTCCTTCAACCCACTGTATTCTTATACCTTTTGATCAAGTATCTTTGGTCAGGTTAGCATCTATGAAACGACATTAACTCAACCTGCTCAACATAAAATAATTTGAACCAAATCTAAATTTCCGGAAAAAATAATCTAACAATGTCTTCAAGGAATGATCCTGAAGGTAATCTAATGACATGGATTTATTTTTGGCAACGCTTACTAAGGGTGAGGATACAAGCATAAATATATATATATATATATATATATATATATATATATATATATATATATATATATATATGTGTGTGTGTGTGTGTGTGTGTGTGTGTGCGCGTGTGTGTAAAATTACGTGTGAACACGTGATACGCATTAAATGAAAAATTCAAAACTTGGCTGGAGCAATTACTTGTGTCTCATTGATGTGGACCAAATTCACAAAGAAGCAAAACAGATACATCGTATTTCTACAGAACATGGGATCCATATGAGGTGGCCATATTAATGGCCTCATTTAAGTCAGATTTGAAAAAAAAAACACAAATAAGATAAACGGTCAATGATGAACAGGTAATTAATATTTTATGTAATTATAATTATTTCCAGATTACTTAGCATGGTGAAGTCATTAAGGACCAACTTTTGACCAATGAATCCTACAACTAATCTTGACAATGGATTTTGCCAAAGAATGATTTGTGGACCCTTTTAAGACGGCACTTTCAGGTTGTTTGGTTCTAATACGTAAGCTTCAGATGTCTGGTCAAAATCAAATCAATTCAATTCTAAACAGGAAATATTATATATTAATAAATATCCTGGGGTGGTAAATGAGTTTTTAAAATTCCATTATGAGGTCACATTCGCAGAAAGAAATGTTTGTAGGAATAATAGGGGTTATTGAAGAAAATAAAAATCAGGGGTAAAATTAGGAGACATAATAAATTGGAAAATGGTATTATATGAAATGCAGTTGCAAGATATAAGACAAAATCAAAGGGTTGACAAGATTAAATGAACAGACAAATAATGTTCAATAACAATAACAGAAGGGGAATGGTGCATATGGATTCCAAGGGAATGAAAAGTTGCCTTCAATACAGAGAAAGTTAATGTACATATTATCAAGCTCAAAGGTTCACTGACACACTCCAGGCATTAGAGAGCCTGAATTTGATGACATACATTAATTCTAAATAAAAGTATGTCTATGGAGAGATGCTATTCAACGTGAATGTAGTCGATGGAATTAGTATTCTGAAAATTTATTGAGGGCAGTATGTAAGAAAAGAGAATCTCAGTGACGGAGACTCAAATAGAGTGAGCCTAGGAATTCTTGTGAAAATTAAAGATGCAAAAACATAAATAAAACAATTAAGAGGTTGAAGAAAGGAAAGACACCAGAAATTGACATGATTGCAATGTGATTGAGCGACTAACATAATAAGGTTTGTTTGGATGGGGAAACGGTTGTAAGGGAATAGCTGCTAATAACATTTGTTCCGTTATATAAAGTTGATACACACAGGGGACTGTAAGTATACCATGGAAGGTTTATAGTAAAATTTTGAATAGAAGATTTTGAATAGATTCTAAGACCAGTCACAAAAGGATCAAGAAAGAGATTATGGTTGCACAAACACACGCACGCACACACACACATTTACCATACCAAGATGCTCCTTGCAACGGACCCTAGATGTTAGTACTATCCCATCCCAACAGCCCTGTCTCTCTCCTATCCCATTTCACCAGACTAACTGCAAGACAAAATAATTATCGACTCAGGTAATTAAGCCAAAATTATTCAAACAATAGACAAAACCTACATAGAAAACAATGGCGTAGGCCTAGTTTTACGTATCAAATTCATTCACTTTATCCTAATCGCGAAGGAGACGTATTTGGTGTTCGAATGTCTTTAATTCTAACTTTGACTTCGCATAAGCAGTTATCATTGTAAAGGTTTTACGGTTTTAAGAATAGAATAGGCATCTGTAATTCACGTCACTTAGGCCTACACTAAAACAAAGTATAAATTTCTCAAATAAAATTATGATTAACAGAATTAAATCTAAATACACGCACACACACACACACTTAACGTGGTTAGAGGGTTTTTTGTATCATGATCAGCAAATCTGTTATAGTCAAGGACACCCATACTAGGCTACTATTGGTTTGTTGTAAGCGATCAGATAAGTCTCCCACCATCACCAATCGGCAGTTGGCCAGCGTGGTGATGAAACCTGGCCAGAGTCCTGTTAAAACGGCAAATGGCAACACTGCCAAATCAACTACGTATATAACGTCTCTTTGACATGACATGAGATTTTTATAAAATTGTCAGACATATATTGGAATTTTTACTCGAATACAAATTACAAATACATTATGCATTGCATCGGAAAAGAAATTGTCTTAATACACCAGAGGAGAGAGAGAGAGAGAGAGAGAGAGAGAGAGAGAGAGAGAGAGAGAGAGAGAGAGAGAGAGAGAGAGATGATCTAGTCAGTTTCACTGACAGAGTTTCATGAAGTACCAAAAAATGCTATTTCTTCTAGACCGAGACTTTTCAGCATAAATATAAATTTAATTTCTAGAAAGTGCGCAAAATAATGCTAAATACGAGATTTGCAGACACTATGATTTATTACAATATACAGATAGATAGATATAAATAGATATAATACAGCAACAACAACAAAAACATATGCAGTCGTTTCTAGTATATTGCATAAAATATGCCTCAGACATGTTCTTATGACCAGTTTTGGTCATAACGCTAGCCACTGTGGATAGGTGATGGTGGGAGATTTTCGTCTGATCACACACGCCAAACCGACCTAGTGTGAGTGGCTCTGACTAGTACAGCTTTGTTGATCATGGTGACACGCAAACCTTTTCACCATATTAAGGTAATCCCACTCAGAAAGGTTATACACACACACGGCTAGATTTGTTTTATATATATATATATATATATATATATATATATATATATATATATATATATATATATATATATATATACCAAGGGCACTTCCGTTAATTTTTGGGGGTAACCGACATCGAACAAATAGAAAAAAAAAAGGGTGGGGGACCTCTCCTCTCTACGTTCCTCCCAGTCTGACGAGGGACTCAACCGAGTTCGGCTTGTACTGCTAGAGGTGCCACAGCCCACCCTCCCCTTTTATCCACCACATATGAAGCTTCATAATGCTGAATCCCCTACTGCTACTACCTCCGTGGTCATCCAAGGCGACTAGAGGAAGCAGCAAGGCCTACCAGAACTGCGTTAAGTTGAACGATATTTTCATATTATTTCGCCCAATGAAACAAGATATTTTCTTCTGAATTGAGCGATAGTTTCATATTGCTTCGCCCTTTTGAAAGAGTTGGAGGTTTCAGGAAAGATTTTGGCGCCAATTTGCAGGATTTGAAAATTGTTTGTTAGTGGATATATATATATATATATATATATA
>NC_090727.1:91299948-91312448 GCF_036898095.1 Palaemon carinicauda | reverse complement strand
TGTAGTTTATTCATTTCATTGGGCTATTTTTCCCTGTTGGGTCTTTGAGCTTATAGCTTCCTGGTTTTCCAACTAGGGTTGTAGCTAAGCTAGTAATAATAATATTAAGTGCAGGATAACGTTTTTAGTGTATCTCTCTCTCTCTCTCTCTCTCTCTCTCTCTCTCTCTGTCGATGATACTAAACTAGGCATAAATGCTGCGAACTCAGAAGACGTAGCAGCCTTAAAAGAGGATCTAATGAAGTTAGGAGAATAGCCCCAAAAATGGAAAATACCTTTCAACTCTAGGAAATGAAAAATCATGTACATAGTTTAAAGTAACCCACAATCAGATGACTCACTGCTGGGTAATGAAATAGAAAGTGTGGACCAGGAGGAAGATCTCGGTGTTATCATCAGCAAGGATTTGAAGTTCACCAAACAGAGCATAATAGCTGAAAAGAAGCACAAAAAACACAATAGGTTACATAAAGAGACAATTCACATACAGAGACAAAGTCACTGTACTACAGCTGTACACAGATAAACCATAACGTTTGTACCAACCGTGTGTCACACGATCGTACATAGTTCATTTTGTGCTTGTATCTTCGCTCTCCCCTCGCACTAAAAAGAACCTGAAAATTCATGTCTGCTTTTCTCCTCTGTAACAGTGTCAATATGTGAACATGAAAATTCTTGTTGCTTTGAGATTTTGTATATAAAGGAGAGTGTTCTTTAATAAACTAACTCAGTTGCTCTCACACTGCCTTTGAGTTCACAACCTTTCTCTCGGCACCGTCACACGTTAATACATTTCAAATTCCTCCATCCCGATCGTTTGTAATATATCAAAAACTTTCCTTATTCTCCTGCACAGTCAACAAGTTTACCCTGAGTAAGTCTTTCGGCAAAATTGTTATTCATTCTTACTCTGACATAGGCCTAGGTGCGAATCCAAGGAATTTGCACTTGATATTTCACTAACTTTTGCGCCTGCACTCTGCTCGAGTGCCACTGTTCCTAACCTGCTACCTTCTCCCTATCCCTTCTTTATCTTGCATCTATTCCCCTTATCCACATTAGGCCTCCCATTCCTCTCTTCCGCATTTTTTAGCCAAATTGTCCATTCAATTATTCAAGATTTTGCATAGCCAAAGAGATCTCCTTATTTCACTGCCCGATGCCCACACAAACTTATTACTTTAATTAACAGAAAAATGTTATTCTCAACTACCATAATTTCATTATATAATCCATCTTTTTCACATTATTATCACGCTGATATGACCAATCTCTTGCTTGAGGATACGCTATTCTATCTTATTTCTCTTCCTCTTGTTTTGTTAAAGTGTTTATAGTTTATATGAGAAATATTTACTTTAATGTTACTGTCCTTAAAATATCTTATTTTTCCTTGTTTCCTTTCCTCACTGGGCTATTTTTCCTGCTAGGGCCTCTGAGCTAGTAGCATCCTGCTTTTCCTACTAGAGTTGTAGCTTAACATGTAATAATAATAATAATAATAATAATAATAATAATAATTATTATTATTATTATTATTATTATTATTACAACAATAATAATAATAATAATATTAACAATAATATTTATTATTATTATTATTATTATTATTATTATCTCTGCCGTAACCAATCTCTTTCACATTATCATCTCGCTGATATGGCATATCACGTTCACAATCATCACGGCAAAATCTATCCTTCTCTATCCTGGAAGGATAACCTATGCCGCTTATCCCTCCTACCCACACAGAACACACATACATCACCCCTCCATTCGCTACCTATTCCCTTTACACAAGCACGCTCTACAGAGATTCCTTATCCCTGCCTATCCATTTCCCTATCCTATCCCACGCGGAGCTCTATCCTCCCTAATGCAAACCTATTAAACAGGGAAGTGTAAAGTATCCTTTGTCTCAATCTAAATTGCTAGTATCCTTCAGCTTCTCTCCTGCTTAACCTGAAAAAATAACTCCTATCTTTTATTGTAAAATATCCCCTGTCACACTGGTAATCCCACTTCGCTCCTTTTGCGTCAACAAATATATTACTGTCTAATATATTAATATATAAGTTAGGGCAGAATGCTGTGTCCACCCCTCCCCCTTTCAAATCCCTGCCTCCCTCCCTCCCTCCCCAGACACCGTACTCCCTCCCTCCCTCCCATTCATTGCTTCCGCTTTGTCTGTCGGTCGCCTTCGCTTCTTGGTCCTACACTGAAAACTCCTGTCTCACACCGCTTAATTGCATAACACCCTTTCGCTCTTCTTCTCGTGAAGTCTTTCGCAAATTTCTCCTTTTGTTACATTCCTTAATTGTCCCTATATCTTTCCCTACACTGCACTCCCTGCTCCCTTCCTGCATTACAACCCCCTACGTTTTCAACTATTCTCTCTCCCTCTATAACCGTTGGATTGTTGCTAACCGCCATGGCTGCTCCCTCACACATATCATGCACTGTGTCCTCTCTTCCTTTCTCGAAGATTCTAGAAGCTTCTGTCGCGTTCCCCTTCTCGTCCCCCATACCTCCCCAAACCCTACCTTTTAGAGAGAGAGAGAGAGAGAGAGAGAGAGAGAGAGAGAGAGAGAGTAGTCTATATTGTAGTTGGTTGTCACAACACAACATTAGCATGGATATTGTGTAACCGGACGAGACGTTGGGAGAGACGATTCAAAATTCTATATGAAATTATTTCCGTCAACAGAACTTGATATAAACCTTCGGCTTTCAATCCATCGTATAGTGGCAACGGAGACCGCAATATCTTTGAGTCTTTATTACTTACAATATTTAGTGAATCTCTCTCTCTCTCTCTCTCTCTCTCTCTCTCTCTCTCTCTCTCTCCATGTATTGTTTGTAGAATCCCAGAGGTTGGACAGCATGGATGTAAGAGAGGAAGAAGCAGGAACAAAAGAAAGAGAGAGAGAGAGAGAGAGAGAGAGAGAGAGAGAGAGAGAGAGAGAGAGAGTTGAATATTAGGTGTTGGAGGGAGATTGTGGGAGATCTAGTTTAGAAATTGTGGGTGTTTTGGAGGACTGGGCGAGACTGACGAAAGATTGGTGGAGATTGACTGTTGGAGATAGATTGTGAGAGAACTGATAGAATGTTGGAGAAATTTGCTGGAGGAATATTATTAGGTCAAATTGTTGGAGAAAGTTTGATATAGGTCTAATGAAACTGAGATCAGTACAATTACTCATGAAATAATGGCTCTGAAGAAACAACAGGCTTCCCAGTTTATTCTATTGTGTAAATTAAACTCATTTCATAATTAATATTTTCGTTTTTAGAGCAGAGGCCGATGGGGGTTAGCTACCTTACGTCATGGTGAATATATGAAAGATAATTTCATGGACTTTGGTCTATTGAATAGGACTGAACTCTCTCTCTCTCTCTCTCTCTCTCTCTTTCTCTCTCTCAGACTTCCGCCTCTACACTAATGAACGCGCACACGCACAATCACGTTTCACACATTATTGGTATTAAAAAACACAGGGAGAAGAGGGAAAGATATATCAAATTAGAGAGAGAGAGAGAGAGAGAGAGAGAGAGAGAGAGAGAGAGAGAGAGAGAGAGAGAGAGAGAGTTATAATTAGTATTTTCTCTACCACGCTAAAGCATAGCCTATGATTAGCCGCACATGAGCCAAATGTAAATGGAACTTCTAATTCAGTATCAGTGTTATTAAGGAAAATGATGTTGTCAGGAGGAAATTTGGCAACACTGCTTACTCACTATCACTAGAATCATTCGATTTATGAATTTTCCATATTTATATTTTGTTTATATTGTGTCATTTATTGATATTTTTGTTATATTATCTGTATTATTTACCACTATATTATAAAATGCAAATTTTCAAATATACTTTAATATATATATATATATATATATATATATATATATATATATATATATATATATATATATATATATATATATTAAATTACAGTCTCATTACTGTTTAGAAATCATTATTATTATTATTACTATCATTATTATTATTAATTGCTAAGCTACAACCCTAGCTTATAAGCCCATGGGCTCCAACAGGGAAAATAGCCCAGTGAAAAATGGAAACAAGGAAAAATAAAATATCTTAACAGTAACATTAAAATAAATATCTCTTTATAAACTATAAAAACTTTAACAAAACAAGAGGAAGGGAAATAAGATAGAATAATGTGCCTGAGTGTACCCTCAAACAAGAGAACTCTTACCAAAGACAGAGGGTATGGCACTACCCATGACTAGAGAACAATTGTTTGATTTTGAGTGTCCTTCTCCTAGAAGTGCTGCTTACCATAGCTAAAGAGTCTCTTCTACTCTTACCAATAGGAAAGTGGCCACTAAATAATTACAGTGCAGTAGTTAACCCCTTGGGTGAAAGAAGAATTGTTTGGTAATCTCAGTGTTGTCAGGATAGAGGAGAATCTGTAAAGATTAGGCCAGCCTATTCGGTATATGTGTAGGCAAGGATAAAGTGAACCGTGACCAGAGAGAAGGATATGTTCAGTGTATTATGTTTGCACGCACACACATTTACATAACAATGTGTCCCTTGCAACGGACTGTAGGTGTTATTACTATCCCATTTCACTAGATTAACTGAAAGACAAAATAATGATCTTTTTAGGGGATTATGTCAAAATTATTCAAACAATAGAGAAAACCTACATCGAAAACAACGGCGTAGGCCTAGTTTTACAAATCAAATTCATTTATTTTATCCTAACGCGAAATAGACGTATGTCGTGTTCGAATGTCTTTAATTCTAACTTCGACATTGCATAAGCAGTTATCACTATAATTATTTTACGGTTATAGGCATGGAATAGGCATCTGAAAATCATGTCACTTAGGCCTACACTAAAATAGGGCATAAATTTCTCAAATAAAGTAAAGATCAACAGAAATAGGTCTAAATTTAAAAAACGAAGCCGACGCCAAGTCAAAACGAATGTTTAGACTTTGACAAGAGAAGGCTTATGACGTTTTGTTCGCAGGTGCTGTCGTTCTAATTCTCCCCTACTCTCATATATATATATATATATATATATATATATATATATATATATATATATATATATATATATATATATATATATATATATATAGCAAAGATTCTTCCGTAAAAAGACGTATGCTATTGTAGAAAAGCAACGGAAATAATCACCTTTACTGTTAGTCCGTGGGCTGAGGGGGCTCACCTTGCACCCCGCCTCCTTAAAATTGACATAAGTGCAATTAGGTTGTAGCATTTGATCCATATTTTCAATTTGTTTTAATGTTCCTAATGAAAAAATAGGGACTCACTAGCACTCCTTGGCCACTTTATTTGATAACATCATCAAATTTTGCAGCTGCCAATTTTGGGGTAAGGGAAACCTACTTGGACATAATTCCGGACTGAATGGTCAGAGAAAGATAAATGACATATCAAAATGTTTGCTTTGGGCCTCTCTAACAGATAAGATAGACAATTTGCAATTATATTTAATGATTAGGTCACCAGAGGTCAAAAGGTCAACAATTTTGGGGTCAAGTGAAAATTTTAGGCACCTCCAGACCAATATCTGATGACTTTTTCTGCCTTATTTCATCTCTAGAGACCTCAAGAAATAGAATGATACCAATTAAGTGTACTTATTAGTCAAATCATGAAAATGAGATGTTATTTAAAAAGGGTCAATTTTCAAATTTGTCGTTTTTTTTTGCCTCAAAATCGTAAAAACTGATGAAGCTCTTAACTCTTTTTTCTTATAGAGGGGCTACGGAAATCATTTTGGTGTGTTTTCCCAGGTTTTGGGGTCAGAGAATCCAAAAAAAGCATTCTCAACAATGTCAACTAATTACATCATGCTGAAATTCAAGATTGCCGCCACTCTGGACGCCGTAATTTTGACTATGCTATGACTCCTCCATGAAAGCAGCAAGAGAGATAATATTCGTGTCCTCACCCAGGTTCTTGAGATGACAGCATCCAATAAAGGCAGTCTCAACAAGTCTGTCAGTAAATTTGGTGAAAGTCACATAAATCAACAACAGAAATGCTTTAGTTGAAGATTACGACAATCATGAATGAAAAACAATAAAACTGTACATGAATGTACAATATACTCATATGATGCAAGACCTCATTGGGAAAATTCACACTGTGTTGCTTTGGACTACAGAAAAAAAGTCAACCTATGCAAGGTATAAAGTTTGATAGTCTACTTGGGTACCTTTGGGTCCACTTTTAATTAATGGAAAGGCAATTATTGGAAATATCTTGTGATACAAGGGAGGTCCTTGGTCCTTCGACCCTGAAATCTACCATCTTGTTACTTGAAACTTTCTTAGTCTAAGTCGGACCCACTATCATCACTTTCATAGTTATCATCAATATTTCCATCACTTTCATTGTTTTCATCAAGGTTTTCATCATCAGACGTCTCATCATCGTCCATCGTCTCAAGTATATCAGCCATACTTGTAGGAAGTGCAGTTCCCTTGAACCAACAGGGTTCTAGATTTCCATCCTTCATTATCCAACCATGATCCACAGCTGGATAACGGACTTCAGGTTTGGGATAATAGGCACGTTTCCATATCGCAACCTGATAGTTCACCTCCTGATATGCTCATTTAGACACTCTTGGTGGCTGAAGAGATGAAAGATCAACATTCTTCTTTGAATCCAGCGACTGACCACTGCATTTTAACTCGAGCATTTGGTATCGAAGCTGGTCAACCTCCTTTGTCTTAGTTTTGGCAGATTACATGGTGCAGGTGAAATCTTCAAGAGCAAGGAATATTTCATCGGTCACCTCCCATGACTCCCCTAGGCAACTGAAGACTTATTGGTACTTTGGGCATTTCTGTAGAATTAACAGCGGTTTCAACTTGACAATTCCCTTAAAGGCACTGGTCATATCGCATCTACTGAATGCATGCAGACTAAGGAAAGCGGCACAGTAAGTTGGTGTGAACCCTTTCGATAGTTCTGTGACATCTATGAATCGCCTTCTATTGCCAGTGCCAGTATCAAAAAGGAGTTGCACACCTAAGTTTGGAGCATAATACAGAAGTATGAAGAATATGTCACTGTCTGGACTTCAAACCCGAAGAAATTTATATCCTTCATCCTTGGCATAGGGGGAAGGGAGTGAGAAGGGGGGAGGGAAGGAAAGGAAGGGAATGAGAAGGGAGAGGAAAGGAGGGGGAAGGGAGTGAGAAGGGGGGGAGGAGAAGAGGGAGAAGGGAGTGAGAATGAAGAGAAAAGGAGGGAGAAGGGAGTGGAAAGGAGGAAGGAAAGGAGGGGAAGGGAGTGAGAAGGGGGGTAAGGCGGGGGAAGGGAGTGGGAAGGGGGAAAGAAGGGGGAAGGAAGTGGAAAGGAGGGAGGAAATGAGGGGGAAGGGAGTGAGAAGGGAGGGGGGAAAGGAGGGGAGAGAGATTGAGAAGGAGGGAAAAAAGAGGGGGAGGGAGCAATTAGGGGGAGCATAGGAGGGAAAAGGGAGTGAAAATATGAAGGATAGGAGGGAGAAAGGAGTGAGAGGGGGGGGGGGTAGGAAAGGAGGGGGAAAGGAGTGAGAAGGGATAAGGAAAGGTGGGGGAAGGTAGTGAGAAGGGCGAGGAAAGGAGGGTGAAGGGATTGGGAAGGCGGGAGGAAAGTAGGGGGAAGGTAGTGAGAAAGGAGGAGGAAGGGAGTGATAGGGAAGGATGAAAAGAGGGGGAAGGGAGTGAGAAGGGGGAGGAAAGGAGGAGGGTAAGGGAGTGGGAAGGGGGGAGGAAAGGAGGAGGAAGGGAGTAAGAAGGAGGGAGGAAAGAAGGGGGAAGGGAGTGAAAAGGGAGGAGGAAGGGACTGAGAAGGAGGGAGGAGAAGAGGGGGTAGGGAGTGGGAAAGAGGGAGGGAAGGAGGGGGAAGGGAGTGAGAAGGGGAAAGGAAAGAAGGGGGAAGGGGACGGGAAGGAGAGAGGAAAAGAGTGGGAAGAGCGTGAGAAGGGGGAAGGAAAAGAAGGGGGGGGGGGGACTGAGAAGGAGGGAGGAAAGGAGGGGGAAGGTAGTGAGAAAGGAGGAGGAAGGGAGTGAGAGGGAAGGATGAAAAGAGGGAGAAGGGAGTGAGAAGGGGGAGGAAAGGAGGAGGGTAAGGGAGTGAGAAGGGGAAAGGAAAGAAGGGGGAAGGGAACGGGAAGGAGAGAGGAAAGGAGTGGGAAGAGCGTGAGAAGGGGGAAGGAAAAGAAGGGGGGGGGGGACTGAGAAGGAGGGAGGAAAGGAGGGGGAAGGTAGTGAGAAAGGAGGAGGAAGGGAGTGAGAGGGAAGGATGAAAAGAGGAGAAGGGAGTGAGAAGGGGGAGGAAAGGAGGAGGGTAAGGGAGTGGGAAGGGGGGAGGAAAGGAGGAGGAAGGGAAGAAGAGGAGGGAGGAAGAGGGAAGGATGAGGAAGGGGGAAGGAGGGAGGAAAAGAGGGGGTAAGGAGTGGGAAAGAGGGCGAAGGAGGGGGAAGGGAGTGAGAAGGGGAAAGGAAAGAAGGGGGAAGGGAACGGGAAGGAGAGAGGAAAGGAGTGGGAAGAGCGTGAGAAGGGGGAAGGAAAAGAAGAGGGACTGAGAAGGAGGGAGGAAAGGAGGGGGGAAGGTAGTGAGAAAGGTAGTGTGTGTGTGTGTAAATGTTAATTCATTCTGTTTTCTGCTGTGTAGTTTTATAATTCTGTTTCAGAGAAATAAATAAGCTTTAATAATTCATATCTCCTGGGTTATCTTATCTTCCCCTCAGTGTCCCTCCCTCACTCCCTCTTTCTTTAATCCTCCCCTCAGTGTCCCTCCCTCACTCCCTCTTTCTTTAATCCTCCCCTCAGTGTCCCTCCCTCACTCCCAATAGGTAGAGCTACTCCGACCCCCCCCCCCCCGCCACCCCCTTATTTCCATGCAATACTTTGGAGCTCTTCTTTTTTTCGCTTAACAGGAGAGGGTAGAGTCTTAAGAAAGGGATGGTTGGCTAGTTATGATAGGTTAGTTCAATTTAGGATAAGAATAGAGGAACTTAGATTATAGTGTACACATATGGTAGAATTAATATCTGTAATATTCGTAGGTACCTATGCAGTATGACAGACAATATTAGTGAACCCCGTTAACAGGGACACTCTACGAGATATTACGTGATGTGTCACCTGAGATAAGGAGATGCTGAAGCCCATTGACCTCCTCCTCCGCCTCCTACTCCTCATCCTCTTCTTCCTCCACCTCCTCATCCTCTTCTTCCTCCACCTCCTCCTCCTCCTCTTCCTCCTCCTCTTCCTCCACCTCCTCCTCCTCTTCCTCCACCTCCTCCCTCCTCCCTCCTCCACTTCCTCCTCCTCTTCCTCCACCTCCTACTCCTCTTCCTCTACCTCCTCCTCCTCCTCCTCCTCCTCCTCTTCCTCCCCCTCCTCCTCCTCCTCCTCCTCTTCCTCCACCTCCTCCTCCTTCTTTGATATAGGTATGGCATCTCCTGAATAAGAAGACCCTCTTAATGAGACCAGTATCCAAAGCATTTAAGCGAACGTGTCCTGCTGCTCCTGTGAGGAATACGTTGAGCTCCTTCTTCGCTTTGTCTTGCTGGGAAAGTTGAAAGGATGTTGCCATGGACCTCGTTTGACGGAAAATCCTATGGGATATATCCTCTATAGGATATAAATATAAAGTGAGTCTCTCTCTCTCTCTCTCTCTCTCTCTCTCTCTCTCTCTCTCTCTCTCTCTCTCTGTATATATATATATATATATATATATTATATATATATATACATATATATATATATATATATATATATATATATATAGATAGATATGTCTGAGTGTGTACACACACACACATATATATATATATATTATATTATATACACACATGAATATTTATATATAAATATATATATATATATATATATATACATACATATATATATATATATATATATATATATATATATACATATATATATATATTTTCTCTGTTGGGACCCCTGGGCTTATAGCTTCTTACTTTTCCAAATAGGGTTGTATCTTAGCAAGTAATAATAATATTAATAATTACCTAAGCAGGAGATTGTGTTCCGCCCCTGTTTGTTTGTTTGTTTGAGAACAACTTTCTGCCACAATTTTACTCATAGACTAGTGAAACTTTCAGGGATTAATTGTTATCTTGAGAGGTGGAAGCGATTCAATTTTGAAAGTCCAAGGTCAAAGGTCAAGAGCAAGGTTAAACAAAAGGTCGACCAAGTTTAACCACGAGAAATAAGCTACCGTGGCGGCAGTATGCTTTCTTCTGAGGGTCCCTCTAGTTTAGTATTTCTTATACAGAATACAACTTGCTTTATATTGGCCAAAAATCTTGACGCTTGTCGGTCAGAACAAAGCAACATAAAATGTCTGTCCATTAGCTCAGCTTCAGCTTAAGTCATAAAAACCCTCGGTGGGATGCCAGGACAGTAAACCATATAAAGTTATAAAGAAATTAACACAGCATTTAAGGAATGTTGAAGCTGATCTATTATGCAAATTTGTGTTGAATCTTCTTTTAAGGTCATTAATCTCCAAGGACGGAAGCTATTCAAACTTCTAATTGCTTTCCTTGTGTGGAATGACCATCCACACAAATTTCAATCATGTGATTTGTGGCTCTTGCAACGGTCAAGATGGAAATCAGCCATAAAAGAGAGAGAGAGAGAGAGAGAGAGAGAGAGAGAGAGAGAGAGAGAGAGAGAGAGAGAGAGAGACTGTGTTGTTCACGTATATATAAAACTAAGTTTTGTAAATTTCCCCTATGTAATAAAAGGCACGTGTATATATATATATATATATATATATATATATATATATATATATATATATATATGTGTGTGTGTGTGTGTGTGTGTGTGTAAAGATTTGGTCACGCTCAGTTCTCCCCATCCCTCGTATGGGGGGAGTGGAAGTAGTCATATCCTGGTGAGAGGGGGTAAGTGTGCATGTGTGTGCATATCTATGTAAGTATTTAGTCGTCCTTTTTGATGGGTTGCGTACACCATTAAAATAATATTTATTTGCAACTCAGTAAACATCATCTATGCACAAAACTTCAAGTTGTGTTCATTGAAGAGTAAAATAATTAACAAAATAATTAACTGACGTCAATCCCATGGTATGCCCAATTAACTTGAGAAATAATCAGCATCTGATAAAATAATAAGGAGATCCGATCACAAAACCCATCAGCTTCAAGTCGTCATTAGTTGTCCTGAGGTTAATAAAGTTCGGAAACTCATAAAAACATGATCAAGATTTTGATGGATTAAAATAAATGATTTAATGGTTTACGAGCAGAAGGAATCACAATTACTTTTCATGATGGCTGCATTATTGTAACAACTTTGCAGTGAATTAATCGTTTTGTGAAATGAATTAAATCTCTCATCAACTATAACTAGTTTGACAGATGACAAGATGACTAACACTAAAAACAATAATAAATTTGAATGAAAAAAAAATATTCATGAAAATAGATAATCTAACCAATTAAAAGTTCTAGAAACCGGACAAGCATACATTTGGTCAGCCACAAGCCCTCTGGCATATGCTAATACCAAAGAGGATCAGGCAATTTCTGCTATTTCCAAAAAGTATGCCTGATGTCTCACCATCCTCTCCATTCATCGCTCAGAAGGACTGCAAGATCGTACTGACTGTAAAATCTATTAAGCCGCGAGAACAGCAATAGCTACGGGCCCTAAAATGGCGAATTCCTGACGTTTTTCCTTAGCAACCACAACCCCGGATAACATTTTTATTGAAGGGATATAGGCTATATCCACGTTGGTGAAGTTGGAAATTTATCATAACGCTTTCTACATAGAATCTTGATTAAAAGATTTTATCATTAATAATAATCTTCAATTTAAAAGTGACAAAAGCCTCATCCAAACTATAAAAATGTAACAATAATCTTTTTAGTCAAATAAATATCAAAATAGACACTTTATAAGATCTTTTTTTTCATTAAAAGGGCTACTAACATATTGAAAAAGGTCAAATCTCTCTCTCTCTCTCTCTCTCTCTCTCTCTCTCTCTCTCTCTCTCTCTCTCTCTCTCTCTCTCTGTGATGACTAAAGTAATCGTTACGGCGTTCACACAATGGTACTTGAGATGAAAACATCTTTAGACTTGACATGTTCCTTTAGGTCAATAGGCATAAAAAAAAATTGTAAAATAGAAAATTTAAAGGCATTCAAGGCAACTCAGAAAATTTTCTCTTGAGAAAGAATTCATAATTAAAATGGTTAAACAAAATTCTTTTTGTAAATACTTTATATAGCAAAGCTATCTAATGGTATTATTAAGGCTAGATATACAAAAAGATTAGAGAGAGAGAGAGAGAGAGAGAGAGAGAGAGAGAGAGAGAGAGAGAGAGAGAGAGAGAGAGAGAGAGAAAACTAATACATGATATCGTTTGCAACGGAATTAAATTTCTACCGAGTACAACTATACTCGAGTGGTCACCACC
>NC_090727.1:91287448-91294948 GCF_036898095.1 Palaemon carinicauda | reverse complement strand
CGTTTTTGGCTTTCTAATTCCTCTTTGTCCAGTTTCCTTTCTTCCATCTTCCTTTCGAACTTCTACAAACTTTAACTTCCTATGGCAACTGCAGTTACTGGGTTTACTTCAATAAACTTTAACTTCTTATAGCAACCCCGGGGATTTCCCCCACTACACTTGGGGAAGAATGATTTCCCCAGTCCCAAGGCTGGACCATATGACCAAACTTCCCAGAATCAAAGAGAATTTCGTGAAGTGTTTTTCAATGAATTATTTGTAATGAAATATTTTCATGTAACGACCTCTATGTTCCTAAAACGGCATTAACCGTCTATTCCAAAAACCATGTGTAGTTGGATACAGGAATTCTGAGGAAGTATACTGTACCCTATCACAACCTACCTGCACAGCAAGTTCCAGTATGTAACCGCCCAGTATGTAACCCCACTAACAACATCTTTCCCCACTCTATCTGTTTGGTTATTCGCCACACAAGAAGGGTGTGACATGGTGCACTTCCTCAGAGCAATGTGTTTAAAATTCCAGTGTCTAATTTTGCACTTATATTTCCAACTCACTGTTGGTTCAATATTTGTATTTCAAAGCAGCAGTAAGTTCCTTCTATTGCAAGAGTTCACCGAAGGATAAAAGGTCTTGGCATCTTACGCAAATATGAAAAAGGATTATTGTTACTTCGTACAAAGGTTGACGGCAAGATGCTATTGGATGCCGGAAAACTATCCTCCCCCCCCCCCTTTAGGACTATTCCGTGGCCTTCCCTAACATTCCGAACAGCCTCGAAATCGCTCCATTATACGAAGTACACATTCTTACTCAACACAAGAGGACCCAAGATAGTCACAAACGGTGTAAAATTTATTCTTCAGGGAACTTAACGTTGCAAGATGAATTCTATCCTTTAAACCATGTGAACGTTACTTGGAATTGGGGGTTATTGTTCTTCTACAGAATTGAACATTTTCAGAACAGAACGTTTCCCTGCCTAGTAACACAAGTATATGTTAACGACTATAACACTTGTATTTCAACGCTGAAGGAATGAAATTAAAATAATATGCAGTATTTTGTATTTCTTACCTTTTATGGATGAAACTGATACCAATATACGTTAAGGTCAGTTATGGCTTTCTATTGATTAATGCACTTTCACCTTCAATAAAAAGACTGTATGCATAACAGTCTATATCGCTTTACAGGATGAAGTAATAAAACGCGGCCCGATAAACAACCGGTTGAATATTGAAGTCCAGACAAGTTCATGTATTCTATAACGGACGAAGCCTAATTGTTAACTACAAAAGGCAATCTATATATGCCACTCATTTTCGAAATAATTCTTTCCCTATTTTGTCACACCTTGGTCTTCTCCGACCATATAATAACATAAAGAGATATTAAAGACGAGTTCTGAAATTTGAATTACAAAAAGTATTAGGTTGAAGGAATTTTCGAGTGGATATTCAAATATAAAATAAAAAGGAAAAGAACAATTTAAGTGTCTGTAGATAAAATTAAATAAAATGAAATAAAACTTTATAGTACATTCAAAGCATTCCCCAGAGTTCCTATAAAATACATTGTTTTCCTTTTATTACTTCTACGGTTCTGGAGAAGGATACATTAAAGCTACTCACATCCAGGAGAGAGAGAGAGAGAGAGAGAGAGAGAGAGAGAGAGAGAGAGAGAGAGAGAGAGAGAGAGAGAGATTAAACAGTTCATTATAGTACATGCATTCAATGTCTACATCAGGTTTGTAGAGCAGATCTTCTAAGACATCAAACTCTGATGAAACGTTGATAGTGATGACCATCATCAAGCTCTCCAATTACATACTTCTGGTTGTTAATAATAACATCTATAAACTAAAGATACTTATTTAAACAGAGCATCACGGATACTAAATACATTTTTTAAACCAGGTTTTTTTTATCAAATACTGTTTGGGTAAGAATGGAATCTTATAAAACTATCTTGTTATCAATTCAGTCAACTGCATTAAGGTTATCTTCTTAATCTGTAAATTTATTACAACTATGATACAATTTCATCAAAATAAAAAAAAAAAAAAAATCGTTTCTTTCATGAATCAGGAGACGGTGACATAACTTGAGTCTTGATATACAAATACAAAAATTAGGAGACTAGAGTAATAAGGTTGATGGTCAAGTTCAACAATTTCAAAAAGGATACTCCCAATTACCCACAATAATTTAGCGCTAAATCAAAAAATATATTTATATCTAGTGTATCCTTCACCGTAATGCTTCGATGATATAATTATAAACACCTCTCTGATAATATCGCAAACATTTCGAAGCTTACTAATCAATCACAAAAGATAACGAATCTCCAAAACCATTTCTAAGTCAGTGACAGGTTCGTCGTTTCTATTTGACATCATCCAATGAAAACAGTCGAATCTTTCCTGACGTTGCCAGTGATGATCTCACATTTGGAAAACATTTTTAGCCTTTCAACTGGCAGTCACAAAGCATTTTAAATAAAGACAATCAAATGTATTTCGGTTTACAATGGAAGACTATGCAAGACACTTATCCAGCTCATCTACTGTAAATATCAAAAGCCCGACAATAATCTCCCTTACATAATGAAGCGCAAGTGATTGTTACACTTGTGTGTGTGTGTGTGTGTATTTATAATTTCTTTCATGTCACGCGCAGGGGGAGAAGGATTAGTCATATCTGGGAGAAAAGGGCACCCCGAGAGCTACACTTGGAAACCACACAGACCCACAAATTGACAAGCTAGAAGGTTGTAGTTAGGAAAGGAAGAGGGATGGGAAGGGTTGAATGTGTCGTGTGTCAGTGCGTGTGTATTTATATCTATCAAAATATCTAATAGTCAGTTTTGATGACTCCGGCGCACTATTAATGACATAAATAGCAAAATACTTTTCAATCATTATCATTATAACCTTATTTTCCACATATGATTTAAGCAGACAGACAGTCGGTGGAAAGGAATAGCTTTAGAGTTCATAAGGGAGATTTTCCACCAGAATTTTGAATGCTTTCTCTTCCACACCTATTAAAGCATTCAGTTCGGGCAAGGGACTTTATTAACAGGTTCTCTCAGATTTTGTCATTCCTGGATTTTCTTGACGGAATATTCCAACAGAAACCTAAGACTTGGTTTCATGTGTCATTTGCACTCCACACAACAGAAATATATAAAAGGATACTTCTTTTAAATTTCCAGTAGTTAACTTTTAAAAAAATCAGTTTTATTTCTGTTGCAGGTTTTGTTACAAAACCTTGATATTAACATTCAATGGAGTGGATTAGTTGGCGTTACCATAAAAAACTGTAGTTTAACATGTAAATCCAAGTACGTTATGAGAACCCTCTAATGAGATGTAAATCAAATTATTATTATTATTATTATTATTATTATTATTATTATTATTATTAGCTAAGCAACAACCCTAGTTGGAAAAGCAGGATGCTGTAAGCCCAAGGGCTCTAACAAGGAAAATAACCCAGCGAGAAAAGGAGATAAAAAAAACAGGTAGAATAGTTTTCCTGAGTGTACCCTCAAGTAAGAGAACTCTAACCCAATACAGTGGAAGACCATGGCACAGAGGCTATGACACTACCCAAGACTAGAGAACAATGGTTTGATTTTGGAGTGTCCTTCTCCTAGGAAAGCTGCTTAACATGGCTGATTAGTCTCTTCACCCTTGCCAAGTAAAAAGTAGCCACTGAACGATTACAGTGTTGTAGTTAACCACTTGAGTGAAGAAGAATTTTTCGGTAACTTTTGTGTTATCAAGTTTATGAGGAAAGAGGAGAATGTGCAAAGAATAGACCCGACTATTCGGTGTATATATAGGCAGATGGAAAATGAGACGTAACACTAGAGAGAAATCCAATGTAGTACTAACTGACCAGTCAAAAGGACCCAATAACTCTAGCGGTAGTATCTCGACGGGTGGCTGGTGTCTTGGCCAATCTACTCCCATAAATAATCAATCACATATCCTCCAGGGCAATTAAGATAACAACCTGGTCCTGAAAATCAATCCTTGACATTTCCCGCAATCATCAATTAGACAATGATGTGTGCATAAATGTTCTACTCCATTAATCAAGCAATAAAAACTTTGAATCCCAATGATCGATTACATGAAATTTTGCCTTGCATATCTATCTAAATATTCAATGGTCACATATGATGGGTCGCGTAGGTAACACTATTAATTAATATCAACCTTGAAATATTTATCCTTGTTCTCTCCAAGGAGGTTAAATGTCTCTCTCTCTCTCTCTCTCTCTCTCTCTCTCTCTCTCTCTCTCTCTCTCTCTCTCATTTAATCTTATTTATCTTATACTTGAAAAACAATTCTTGTATCGCCAATTTCGTTCTCAAATAGATCTTATAACAGTAAATTTAACTTGAATGAATATCAGCTATGATGTTTTATAGGTCAGAAACCGACGGTGTATATAATATGCCAAACATTGTTAGGCACAGGGCTCACATATGTTATACTTGTAGTGTAGGATTGACATAAGTGTACACTAGGCTTAGGCCCGATATCACGAAGACATCTAAATACATTGCCGTCATTTCGAAGGGTCGCGTACACTGGTACCTAAAAATGTACGGAAATGTATTACTCTGCATATGCTTAACAAACACCAAAAAAGTTATCACTGTAAATTCTGGGCATAAGATGATGACAAATATAGAACTCTCAGTAAAAGAACTTTAATGCATCACAAATTCACAATCTTAAAATTAAGAATACGAAAGGTCTGGTAAGTAGGAATGTGAAAACATTAATGACAGAGACAAGTGATTGCACTTGTCTTTTCAATATAACTCTGCTTGTTCTTATATCAATGTCCACTTGATCGTTAAGATTATTAAGAACTATAATTCCATGGCTAAAGATATTCATAATGGATAAACATTTGCATCGTTTTGGTCTTCCAATCAATAAAAAAAGCTACAAAACGAAAAAAATTTTCCTCGAAGACAAGAATAAACTGAAATGGATAAACGTTGTCGTATTCAACGACTCCTTTGTTGAGTTTCACAAAACGCTCGGAAACAGTTGTCTGAATCCGAGCATTCGACGAATTCAATTCCAACCCCCCCCCCTTTGTAATTCATCAACAAGTCAAAACTTCTCTCTCCTATATAATATCGAGCAAGTGTCTGGCTATATATACTGTATATATATATATATATATATATATATATATATATATATATATATATATATATATATAATATACACATATATATATACATATATATATATATATATATATATATATATATATATATATATATATATATATATATACACACACACACACATATATGTGTGTGCGAAAATTCCTGAATCCTTTGTAACTTCAGTTGGGAATCTAATTCACCCCCTAAGCAGTAGGATTTCCCATTCACTTCTATTTCAAATCTCCTAACTAAACTTTAGATGAAAGTCACATCCTGAGGAATCCTTTGAAAATCCTACCCCACACATCTGTGTACTCATCGGCTTAGCAATGAATAGTGTGAAACGTCAAAATAACAGCTTCCACAAACTGGCTAATCCGTTGGTCACTGGATGAATGTCCGGAGTTCAGGCCAAAGTTCTACCCAATCTTCACCTACTTTATGATTGTATTACTTCAAGTGTCGGAGAATTATTCCCTATATTATTTTTTTTCTGTTTCTGCAGGGATGCTGTGATGTGCCAATGACATTTGGGAGTCAAATGTCTTTTTTTCCTCAATTCATATGGTTTTAGGCATTAATGAAAATGTCAATACAGATCATTTGAAAAGTAAGTCAGAAGTGGTTAACAGAAACATTTCAACTAATTAATAGTCACTATTCGGGCGTGTGCACGTTTGCTTGCTAATATTGTCAATCTCTTCAACCTGAAGACATTACAATAATAACTTTTGTTCTGTATAAGTTGCGCTATGTCTTCATTACTAGTTTTCAAATAATTTCTTCGTAAAGGTTTAAAGGCCACCCGTGAATGCAAGAGGCAAGGAACAGTGACATTGCCCTAGCAAGCAGGACAATGCCCTAGAGAGTGACCATACATATATACGACCAGACCCAAGCCCCTCTCCATCCAAGCTATGACCAGGGAGGGCCAAGCAATGGATGCTGATGACTCAGCAGGTAGACCTATAGACTCCGCAAAGTTCCCATACTTAGCTCACAAAGATGGTGATGTTGCAAGCACTAAAGGAACTAACGAGTTTGAGCGTGACTCGAACCCCAGTCTGTCTGGCTATCATCAGGCAGAAACGCTACCAATAGGCCATAACAACCCTATCAATGCTTGCGAGATAAGATACCGACTTTCAAATTTAGTTTCCTATCTTATCTAAGGGCATATTTTTTTCTCTAAAACATAATAATCTCAATGAACGTTAATTACAAATAAAGTTAATGGAGGACTATTTTGTAATTCTGCCACTTCTCATATCCTTCATTCCCTGCCAGAATCTTAATTTCCAATAGCCATTTCCTTTACTGAAAGATTAGAATAGTGACAGAATCTTAATTTCGAATATCAATTTTATTCAGTGAAAAATTAGAATAGTGACAGTATGATTAAAAATCACAAACAAACAAAAAAATGAAGCGATTCCACCTCACAAAATCATAGAACAAACACTAATAACTTCGTTTCCATAACATCTCCTCCTTCATGCGCCATTAAATCTAATCACCCGACAAAAGCGATCTTCTAAACAGTAGAAGGATGTTTATTTGGCCAATCACGAAGGGTTTCTCTGCTTAACATAATCATGGTGATCTTGGGGAAGGAGGTTCTATATGGCGAGGCTGTGTCTGTCTGTCTGTCAACAGTAGTAGCATCGTAATAGTGAATTTATTTTCATACTTACAGAACTTCTCTTAAAAAAAAAAAAAAAAAAAAAAAAAAAAAAAAAAAAAAAAAAACTTAATAAACACGTATCAAATATGAGCAAAATTATGGTAAACTTAAAGACAAAAATTAAATATGACTGACCATCATATCATTAAACAATAAATGGAATATCAAGTCAAAAGTCAGACAAGGTCTACTTTTCTAACCCACAACAAACACAAGTCATTCAGTCATGCAAACTTCATGAATATTTCAGTCAATTCCAAATAAGGTAAAGGAGAAAATTAGATTTGTTTGTAGATTTTAAGCAATGAAAGTTGACGAAAATTCAGACTTCATTTTGTTGTAGTTTTATGTAAATATAGTCATTTCTTCAAGTGTATTGTATAAAACAAATGCTAAACATCACGAGAAAAAAAGTAATGTGAAATATCCATTATAAAAGTATCATATTTATGCATTCAGATACACGCTGTTTATGGTATGTAAATGTACCTTATTGAAAGAATTTACGGCTGAACTAAGAATTAATCTCGAAGTAAAAGTCATTTAATAATACAGCAGAATTTCGTCGCTACAAATAACCTTATGTATAGGAGAGTGCTCAGAAT
>NC_090727.1:91279948-91282448 GCF_036898095.1 Palaemon carinicauda | reverse complement strand
AGATGCCAGCATGTCCGTGGAAGGATGCAATCTGGTGCAATCTCTATGCAGTGGAGGAACCAAAAAAAAGCAATAGTATAATAGTTTACCATAGAGAACATACGATCACCGTCTGCGTTTGATATGGGAATGGTGAAAAGGCTCAAGCAAACTTTAAAAGAATAGCAAATGTCTTTCTCTGATAACTATTAAGAATACAATAATACGTGAAGATAACACAACACTTCAGCCAGTCTGCCGAGAACTGATAACAACTCTTTTATATGATCTCAATATTGATAACAGCTATGGATAATCATCATATTCTGAGAGTTTAAAATCTTTATATTTCGTAAATAGTAATTAATGTTTTTCTTTCAATTCATTAATATAGTAAAGTCCCTGGATGGTGAACGCCTGACTACAGTTCGAGTCCCGCTCAAACTCGTTAGTTACTTTGGTCACTGCAAACTCACCATGCTTGTGAGCTAAGGATGTGGGGTTTGGAGGAACCTATATGTTTATCTGCTGATTCATCATTACCCATAGGTCGTAGCTTGGGTGGAGAGAGGGCTTGTTCGCAGATATATATATATATATATATATATATATATATATATATATATATACACACACACATACACACACATACACACACACATATATATATATATATATATATATGTGTGTGTGTGTATATATATATATATATATATATATATATATATATATGTGTATATATATATATGTATATATATATATATATATATATATATATATATAGAAATATATATGTATTTATATATATAATTATATATATATATGTATATATATATGTATGTATATATATATATATATATATATACATATATATGTATATATAAACATATATATATATATATATATATATATATATATATATATATATATATATATATATATGATCAGTCTCTACGGCTTTGTCCTGCTCGATAGGGCGATGTCACTGACCCTTGTCCCTGGTATTCATGAGCAGCCTTTAAACCTTTAAACTGCTGATATCGGGTTTTATTCCTTTGCATGTGAACATTGGCTTTAGCAAGAGTCTGGGCTCTCATAAGACCATCAATCTCACTCATAAAGAAGTTCACATCCCGAAACGATTCGAACGAAATTCAGTTATTGATTGTTTCATTTATATTAGTTTGTTGTCGCTCAACACTTTTAGATGAAATTTCCTTGTATTAAAAAGCTATTTTCATACTTAATGCTGTCAGCAAAAAAAAAAAAAAAAAAAAAATAGACTTTTATAATACTGTACATTTCAAATGAAAGCCATTGAAATATGCGAAGACCAATAAAAATAAGTTTTTCAATATAGAGACAAAATCCTTTCCGGGAACAATAATGAGGACTCGTTGGAATTAATAATTTGCTATTTTCTTAATTGTATTAATTAGACGTTTTAGAAGCTTTTTTGTATTACTTTGTATTATTTGCAGGTGTTATAAGAATAAAGATTTCTATCAAATAATATGGATTATGTTATGCATCTCATGTCCGTAGATATTAATCCTTTATTTTATCAAAAGATTTGATAACTAAATATTTTACGTTAGAAAAAAATAATATTGATTATATCTATAAATATTTGCTTCTATGAATTAAAGTTTGTACGAAATTATTTGTTCAAAGAAGGGAAGGAAATCTTGTATCAACCACTTCCAAGCGAATTTCTCTCGCAGTTCCAAAGGAAATCTTGAAGAACTGGTTTGGAGACAAGGCGGAATTGAAGAATTTTAATGGAAAATGTGGTTTTCAATTTTATATAATAAAATATTCATTAAAAAGGCTTTATGCTAACAAGAATAGGCATAAGAGAATGTAATACTTTTGCTTTCTACACACTCATTTTAATGTGTTGATTACATTACCTTATGAAGAGTTTTATCAATCTTGTTATTTTTTGCTGTATTAATAAAATTAATGGCATGTTTTTAGAAGCTGTGGTACATTATGCTTCAGTGAACATATTAGCATAAATAGCGGTGTAAAATGTTCTTGTATAAATAATATCTTAGGTCTATAACATGTCTCATCGTCTAAGGATATAGTTACCAGGTAGGTGACTATAACTCAATTGCAGAGAAAAGAATTTATTCATATATATTTTGTAATGGTAAATACCTGTGAGAGGTATGTTATGGATAAGTTTTCGCAGCTTTGAGAGAGAGAGAAGTATACGTTAGGAATTCAAGAAAAGCTACTTAGAATCATTGCATTATTATCCTGGTCTCTCTCTCTCTCTCTCTCTCTCTCTCTCTCTCTCTCTCTCTCTCTCTCTCTCTCTCATAATCCAAACTTTCAAAACCTTATTCTTACCCTTTTTCTTTAAAAAAGTAAAATTCTTGAAACTTCGGTAGCGTCTAATTGCAATTCCTTTGATATTCTAGCATGTAAATATAAGGACCTTAGCTTTGTAGTTGAAATTTTTACACAATCTTGTTTACTTTTAGAATAAATGATTGATTTAGGATAGCTT
>NC_090727.1:91272448-91274948 GCF_036898095.1 Palaemon carinicauda | reverse complement strand
AAGAAATTAATTTGAACACTTGCATTGCTTTAATAAATCTATTTCATTATTTCATTCAAAAAATAAATATTGAAAATAATACCTTATAAATAATATTCAAAGATATCTATAAAATCTTATGATTTTTTTTGTTATATGTGGAAAATATTACATAAAATATTCTTATTTCAAGAACCATAATCAAGATATTGGTCACAATGTTTACTGACTAGGTTGCTGTCAGCATTAGGTGCTCTTTGACCACTTAATATTTTTGAGAGTACTAGCTCTGAAAAAGAGCTAGTGCTTAATATGACTACGGTGCAGTTAAAAATAAAACCCTACATTATTAGTGGCCGCAATATTTCAATCAGCATTGCCAAATGTAGGGAATATCCCGACTTGTTGTATTTTGTAAAAGAGAAGTTTCTTAATAATGATATTCCTGCTATAAACATCGTTGGTATTTTCCATGCAACAACTTTAACTGAATACAAAATTGAGGAAAGGAAGACAGAGTGGAGAAAGTGTAAGGCTGAAAAGAATAAAGAAAAATAATATCGCAAACAAAATATTTCACTGTGGGATAAAAGGCTTGAGAGGATTTGTCTTTCTGGGTTTCACAGGTTGTCCAGACTTTCCCTTTTCATTATCTTCATCATTTCCTTTTTCCTTACTTTTATCATCTCTATCCAAAGTCCTCGAGGGAATAATAGCTAGCACTCGTCTATCGGTCAAAAGATTCGTAGAGGGTTTGTTATAGTTGGCGATAATATGTAGGTCCACATATAAAAAGACCTCTTGTATATAAAGAGAGAAGAAGGGATTAGCATGGCTTAAGTTCTATTTCATTTTTTTTTTTTTTTTTTTTTTTCATTTGTGAAGTCCTGTTATCGTAAGCTTAAATTCCATTCAAAATTATTCTTTCCATCTTCACAGTTTTGTTTGTCTAAATAAACACTTAGTGAAAGTTCACTTTTTACCCAAAGGACTTTATAGATTTAAGGTGTTTTCCCTCATTTTTTTTTTTTTTTTTGACCATCATACATATTTTATGGATACAAATGTCGATATTTTGAATTGTGTTTTTGAAATCATAACTCGAGAATATATATTTTCATTGTGAATGTTTTTAACCCATATAAATTCTTGCTGTAAACTACTGTGAGATTTGAAATTGGTTATTATTATTATTGTTATTATTACTGTTATTATTATTATTAATATTATTATTATTATTATTATTATTATTATTAATATTATTATTATTATTATTACTTAGTTTTATTATTTATTTTTTATATTCTTTTATTTATATAAATTTTTTTTTATTGTTATTTTCATTTGTTATTTATTATTGTTATTATTTATTTATTATTGTTATTATTTGTTTATCGTTATTTCATTATTGTATTATCATTGATATTTTATTATTTTATTATTTTTATTTTATTATTTTATTATTATTGTTTTTTTTATCATATAATTATTGTTTTTATTATTTCATTATTATTATTTTATATTTTATTATTCTATTATTTTATTATATTTATTCTTATCATTTTATTATCATCATCATAATTATCATTATTATTATTATTATTATTATTATTATTATTATTATTATTATTATATTTATTATTAGCTGCGCCGCAAACCTACTTGGAGAGAGCAGGATGCTTTAAGCCCAAAGGCTGCAGTAAGGAAAAATATCCCAGTGAGGATAGAAAATAATAAAATACAAGAGAAATAATGAATAATTGAAATAAAATATTTTAAGAACAGTAACAACATTAAAATACTTTCATAGATAAACCATGAGAGACCATCGTGTCAGCCTGTTCAATATATAAACATTCGATGACATTCCCTGATTAAAGAGATCGTTCCACCATCTGCAATAGCCGGAATAAAACTTTTAGAATACTGTTTAGTATTAAACCTTTTGAAGGAGACTGTATGAATATTACTAATAACTGCATACCTAGGATTACGAGCAGGATGGTACTGTCTTTGAAGATTCAAATGCAAAGGATGGCCAGTTATGAAAAATCTTATGCAACATTCATAACAACTAACTGAACGACGGTGCCGGAGATTGATATCTAGATCAGGAATAAGAAAATTAATTTGAACACTTGCATTGCTTAATAAATCTATTTTCATTATTCCCTTTAAAAAATAAATATTGAAAATAATACTTTATAAATAATATTCAAAGATATCTATAAAATCTTATGATTTTTTTTGTTATATGTGGAAAATATTACATAAAATATTCTTATTTCAAGAACCATAATCAAGATATTGGTCACAATGTTTACTGACTAGGTTGCTGTCAGCATTAGGTGCTCTTTGACCACTTAATATTTTTGAGAGTACTAGCTCCTGAAAAAGAGCTAGTGCTTAATATGACTATGGTGCAGTTAAAAATAAAACCCTACATTATTAGTGGCCGCAATATTTCAATCAGCATTGCCAAATGTAGGGAATATCCCCGACTTGTTGTATTTTGTAAAAT
>NC_090727.1:91262670-91271948 GCF_036898095.1 Palaemon carinicauda | reverse complement strand
TGAGCATTTATTTCTGTTGCACAGACACTACGTGAAACACAATTCAATGTCTTTTTATTACTGTAAGAAACCCAAGGAAAATGTAAATTAGAAGTTCCCTTTAGATCACATGAGAGCAAAAATTATACAATATGCTGAATTTACCTGTAAAATCTGCATTTGTAAACAGAATTGCCTTACTAACAATAGTTATAAGCAGGATATGTTAGTCCCTTTATTAAACAGTGAGGATGAATCTTTCTGTGCCTGGTGATCTGTACATTATTGGTCAGTATATTGATAAGGATTAGAATGTGGGAAAGTTGGCCTTTGTAATCTAACGCAATTTCATTAATGCAACGTCAAAGCAATTCTCCTAAACTTGAATTAAGAACTGCCTCGAACAGTAAAATACTTGTGGCTTTCTACAGATATCAAATATTTCCACTTATTTACGTTTACATCATTTATTCTGAAGGGGACTAATCTACATAATTAAATATGAAATCAATTAACAATGTATTTATACACATTAGACTCGTTATTCTATTACTGTATAAAAGTCAATAAGTTGAAAGCAAGAGTTCGAGAACTTCGTTTACTTTCTCCTTCTTCCCAGTTAACAAATTTCGTTGAAACTTGACCTAAACTTCGACCAAGCGAAAGAAAAAGTGATGGATCGTTTTTATTGGAGACTAAGTTCAAAGTGAAAAATAAAGGCACAATCAGACAGTTTAAAGGGCACTCATGAATGGCAAAGGAAAAGGAACAGTAACACTGCCCTATCAAGCAGGACAATACCCTCGGGATTAACCATATATTATGACCAGCGACAAAGTCTCTCTCCTCCGAAGCTAGGAACAAGGAGGGCTAGGCAGTGGCTGCTGATGACTGGCAGATAGACCTGTAGGCTTCCCCAACCCAACATCCTTAGCTCACAAGGATGGTGAAGTTGAAGCAACCAAAGGAACTAAAGAATTTGAGCAGGACTCGAACCCCAGTCAGGGACGTTACTACGTAGGCCACCACAAAAGATGAAAAGATTAAAAGTTTCATCACAAACAAATAGGAAATGTGAATTAATAAACAAATTATTCAAAAAAGATCAACAAAGTACAGATGATGAAATCCATACAAAAACTAAGAAAAATCATAATGAATGAGTCAGACAAAACGATAACAAATGTAAAAACTTTGACAACCAAAAACAAGAAAAGAGGACGTGCATTTACAGTACTATATTGATGCAGTTCTTCAGAAAAAATTACTGTAATTGGGTAAAAATACCCTCAATCATATTATATATATGTATATGAACATTACGCAAAACCCCAAAAAAGAACATTGGAAATATGAAGATAACATGACCTACGCCAAGTACTTCTGTACATTATTTATTTGTAAAAATATATAAACATAAGCATATATGTATGTATTTTTACACACATACACATACATACATACATACATACATACATACATACATACATATATATATATATATATATATATATATATATATATATATATATATATATATATATATATAATGTGTGTGTGTGTGTGGGGGGGGGATTTTATAAAAATAGTGTCATCGATTCATAAAGTAATTACAATTTAACGTGTTCAATAAGAATATATTCGATGTATAATCAAATCTACAGCCAATTTCTATCAATAAAGTGTCAGAACATATATGGTTTAATAACTACTGAATCGCAGAAGGGAAGGTTAACGTATTATTTTAGATTCTTCAATATTCTAAAGAAGAAATATTTTTGAAATAATGCAGCAAAGAAAAAGTTACTAACAAAGCACCACGACGAATACCAACAATTTCCAAAGATATACAAGTTTTTTTCTTTTAACACTGATATAAAACATCATTGAAACAGGAAGAATGGTATCTCCGAAAAGCAATTCGCAGTTGAAGTACACAGTTTCTAATTTTGTCTTCAACTGCTTCATAGAGATGTTTTATGGGTATATACATGGTCACCGCATGTTTGCTCTTACCGCCTATAATTATAAAGGATATTGAAGGTATTAAAGTTTTGTGTAATATCAGTTACAAGGCAACGACAAGAGACAATATTTTTGCACCCCCCCCCCCCCACCACCAATTGCCTGAGCTCGCTCTCTCTCTCTCTCTCTCTCTCTCCTCTCTCTCTCTCTCTCTCTCTCTCTCTCTCTCTCGCACAACTGACGCACAAAAATGCTCAATTAGCAATAGCACCAATAAAAAACAAAACATAAACACTATTAAACAACTATTAAAATCAAACGAATATCAGACTGTCTTGAAACATGCAAACTTCCATTTTCTGCTTCATATAATTCTGGTTAGGAAAATCCTTTAGCAAAGCCTCTGTTGCTCGATGTGCATTGTTACACAAAATGAGATCTTTTGTTCCACGGATACTGTTTTTTTTTATCTTGTCAATGTGCATTGTTTCTAGCGTGACCCAAAATCCTCTTTGAATCTGACAAGGAGACTCATGGCCTCATGATTACGCATTTCCATTTTGTATAAATCTGGTTACGTATAAAATAAATCGTTGACACGAAAATTTCCTTGCCTTCTCTTAATGATTCGTATTCAATGAATAATGAAAATCATTATTATTGCCTCCACTGAGGGGGTTATAAAATGACCTGCTTTTATATACTTATTCATTATCTGTTAATCTGTTAGCAGGATTACGTCAAAACTTCTTTCCCGATTTTCCCCAAATTTTTATAACGGATAGGTATTATGCTCCGGAAGAATTCAATAAATTTTGGAGGTAATCCGGATCCAGATCGCGATTCTGGTTGTTGTTATTATTCAGTAGACTCAATCAAGGCCAAGATATAAAAAAGAGAAAGCTTGGTCCGTAGACTTGTGTAAAATTATGACAATCTTCATTGGCTGATTTCAGAAATCTCTGATTGCTCGTTACTTGTATCTTTGTTTAAGTAATAATTTCCCACCTAAGTAATAGGCAAAATTTTTATGAAAATAAAACAAGTACTTAATGAGTCTAGCGGAAAATCCCAAAATAAAAATGTTTAACTCGAAAAAGGGAACTTTTATTCCTTCAATATACGCTGAAAAGGAAAATTTGCGGCTTTAATCGTAGATACGAAAGGTACATGAATAGAACCAAAACGAAAATGTCACCAAACGTAACTTCGCCAGAGGCAGAGGAATAAAAATCGCGGCTTTTAAGATCGAATTTATATAATACAAATTGTATATATACCTTTGTCATTTTATTAGCCAAATTATTCAAACACGTTTGTGAAAAAAAAAATATTGTTTATATACACGATGAGACAAAATGGAAAACATTTTTATCTGGGCAGAAACCTCCAAGATCATTAAAACTACATGTGGTGATAGACTTTTGGTGCAGATGTAATCAGACATTGCCTGGTTGTATACCGTCTATCTAAACGCCAGAATATGTATATAATTTCATATATTCTAAATTATCTTATCGATAAAAATTGGGAGAAATTAGATTAATCCTAACAAACCAATTCAACAGGATGCAGATGAACAAACACTGCTACCCTAAATTAGAAGATTCATCAGGTCAAAATCCAATTACGAAGAGCCTACTACTTGGGGAAAACACTGGCGACCTTTGGGTTAAATCCATTTAAATCAACCAAACCCTTTACAATCTAATCACATTTCGCAACTGGGAAACGAGCTAAAACTATATTCGAATTTCAATACTCTTCCAGGTGAAAAGGGACGTTAATTCCTACCTAACAAACAATTCCACGAAATCAAAAGATTTTCATAGTGTTCTCCGAGCATTTTTTAATTTAGTTAGAAGGAGAGCTAACTGGAAATAATCAAACACAAGAATAAAAATCATTAGTAATAAAATACACTTAAGGCTAATTAACATACTCTTAAATAATGACAATAAGGTTCATATTCTTCAACTAAATAAAAAAGGATGAGGTAACTCGACAGATAAAATACAATATAATGAAGATTAGTTTAACGGGTGTTAAAGTAATATAGGAACATGGAAGAAAAATACTTGAAATGATTAAAAAAACCATAAACATTCTTACTAAAATCTAGTAGGAAACGATAACATTCGGGAGTCGAACGGCCATATCAAATCTAAACTGAGGTGAGAAGCTTTTTACAATAATAAAGTATTAAATACATTAATCATATTATAATTGCACTAATGTGCAATTGGGGGAAACACCGCATTTGCCTTATGACTTTGACTTTACAAGTAAGAGATTGGACACCAGGTTATAAAACAAGCTGCAGAGGAAGCAAAGAAGAAAAGGAAAATGTAAGTGCAACTACAAACAACTTTTGGTGGATATTTGACGTGATTTCCATGGCTAGAAATCGTTAAATACTCACCAGTGAATGAGACCCATTATAAATGACGGCTACATATTTAGATAGATATGCATACAAACAGATTTACCCTTACCCAAAACAACATGGCAGTGTGGGCAATTTGTGGAAGATTGTGCTTTCCGAGTGGTTGCCACTCAGCATGACAAGAAAGAAATTTTATTATTTTATATATATATATATATATATATATATATATATATATATATATATATATATATATATATATATATATATATATATATATATATATATATATATATCCTTTTTGAGTGGGAATACCTTAACGTGGTGAAAGGGTTTGTGCATCGCCATGATCAGTAAAGCTGTAATAGACAGAGCTAACTATACTAGGTTGGTTTATTCTGAGCTATCAGACTAGAGTCTCCCACCATCACCAATCTGAAGTGGCCAACGTGGTGACGAGAATGACCAAACCCCAGATATGACTAAAGACATGGCTGAGGCAATTGTCCTGCAGTGAGAAAAAAAGGTTGCATTTGCTGTTGATGTGTGTGTGTATATATATATATATATATATATATATATATATATATATATATATATATATATATATATAATGATAAATTTTGCACATTTTTACGTGTTTTTCATATTCAAATAAGCCATATATATTTTTGATACATTAATGTCTGGATTCTCTTAACGACCTCGGGATCAGAGCCCCAGGCGAAATCACACAAAGACAAGAGCTTGGCTCCGGCCGGGAATCGAACCCTGGTCGGCAAGCCTGTATAGACAGTGACTAAGCCACTTGGCCACGAAGAAGGATAAAAGTCAATGACAATTTTTCTGTACTTATACCTGTCGAATTCAGGTATTTTGTGCTTAGAATTGAAATCAACCCATCCTCACCATCGTAGCTAATTGGTAGTTTGTTACTTGGCATTCAATTAATGATAAATTTTGCACATTTTTACGTGTTTTTCATATTCAAATAAGCCATATATATTTTTGATACATTAATGTCTGGATTCTCTTAACGACCTCGGGATCAGAGCCCCAGGCGAAATCACACAAAGACAAGAGCTTGGCTCCGGCCGGGAATCGAACCCTGGTCGGCAAGCCTGTATAGACAGTGACTAAGCCACTTGGCCACGAAGAAGGATAAAAGTCAATGACAATTTTTCTGTACTTATACCTGTCGAATTCAGGTATTTTGTGCTTAGAATTGAAATCAACCCATCCTCACCATCGTAGCTAATTGGTAGTTTGTTACTTGGCATTCAATTAATGATAAATTTTGCACATTTTTACGTGTTTTTCATATTCAAATAAGCCATATATATTTTTGATACATTAATGTCTGGATTCTCTTAACGACCTCGGGATCAGAGCCCCAGGCGAAATCACACAAAAGACAAGAGCTTGGCTCCGGCCGGGAATCGAACCCTGGTCGGCAAGCCTGTATAGACAGTGACTAAGCCACTTGGCCACGAAGAAGGATAAAAGTCAATGACAATTTTTCTGTACTTATACCTGTCGATTCAGGTATTTTGTGCTTAGAATTGAAATCAACCCATCCTCACCATCGTAGCTAATTGGTAGTTTGTTACTTGGCATTCAATTAATGATAAATTTTGCACATTTTTACGTGTTTTTCATATTCAAATAAGCCATATATATTTTTTGATACATTAATGTCTGGATTCTCTTAACGACCTCGGGATCAGAGCCCCAGGCGAAATCACACAAAGACAAGAGCTTGGCTCCGGCCGGGAATCGAACCCTGGTCGGCAAGCCTGTATAGACAGTGACTAAGCCACTTGGCCACGAAGAAGGATAAAAGTCAATGACAATTTTTCTGTACTTATACCTGTCGAATTCAGGTATTTTGTGCTTAGAATTGAAATCAACCCATCCTCACCATCGTAGCTAATTGGTAGTTTGTTACTTGGCATTCAATTA
This sequence comes from Palaemon carinicauda, assembly GCF_036898095.1. Taxonomy (NCBI): domain Eukaryota; kingdom Metazoa; phylum Arthropoda; class Malacostraca; order Decapoda; family Palaemonidae; genus Palaemon; species Palaemon carinicauda. The sequence goes on along the minus strand of NC_090727.1, from coordinate 91,265,656 downwards.
ATGATAAATTTTGCACATTTTTACGTGTTTTTCATATTCAAATAAGCCATATATACTTTTTGATACATTAATGTCTGAATTCGACAGGTATAAGTACAGAAAAATTGTCATTGACTTTTATCCTTCTTCGTGGCCAAGTGGCTTAGTCACTGTCTATACAGGCCGACCAGGGTTCGATTCCCGGCCGGAGCCAAGCTCTTGTCTTTGTGTGATTTCGCCTGGGGCTCTGATCCCGAGGTCGTTAAGAGAATCCAGACATTAATGTATCAAAAATATATATGGCTTATTTGAATATGAAAAACACGTAAAAATGTGCAAAATTTATCATTAATTGGAATGCCAAGTAACAAACTACCAATTAGCTACGATGGTGAGGATGGGTTGATTTCAATTCTAAGCACAAAATACCTGAATTCGACAGGTATAAGTACAGAAAATTGTCATTGACTTTTATCCTTCTTCGTGGCCAAGTGGCTTAGTCACTGTCTATACAGGCTTGCCGACCAGGGTTCGATTCCCGGCCGGAGCCAAGCTCTTGTCTTTGTGTGATTTCGCCTGGGGCTCTGATCCCGAGGTCGTTAAGAGAATCCAGACATTAATGTATCAAAAATATATATGGCTTATTTGAATATGAAAAACACGTAAAAATGTGCAAAATTTATCATTAATTGAATGCCAAGTAACAAACTACCAATTAGCTACGATGGTGAGGATGGGTTGATTTCAATTCTAAGCACAAAATACCTGAATTCGACAGGTATAAGTACAGAAAAATTGTCATTGACTTTTATCCTTCTTCGTGGCCAAGTGGCTTAGTCACTGTCTATACAGGCTTGCCGACCAGGGTTCGATTCCCGGCCGGAGCCAAGCTCTTGTCTTTGTGTGATTTCGCCTGGGGCTCTGATCCCGAGGTCGTTAAGAGAATCCAGACATTAATGTATCAAAAATATATATGGCTTATTTGAATATGAAAAAAACACGTAAAAAATGTGCAAAATTTATCATTAATTGAATGCCAAGTAACAAACTACCAATTAGCTACGATGGTGAGGATGGGTTGATTTCAATTCTAAGCACAAAATACCTGAATTCGACAGGTATAAGTACAGAAAAATTGTCATTGACTTTTATCCTTCTTCGTGGCCAAGTGGCTTAGTCACTGTCTATACAGGCTTGCCGACCAGGGTTCGATTCCCGGCCGGAGCCAAGCTCTTGTCTTTGTGTGATTTCGCCTGGGGCTCTGATCCCGAGGTCGTTAAGAGAATCCAGACATTAATGTATCAAAAATATATATGGCTTATTTGAATATGAAAAACACGTAAAAATGTGCAAAATTTATCATTAATTGAATGCCAAGTAACAAACTACCAATTAGCTACGATGGTGAGGATGGGTTGATTTCAATTCTAAGCACAAAATACCTGAATTCGACAGGTATAAGTACAGAAAAATTGTCATTGACTTTTATCCTTCTTCGTGGCCAAGTGGCTTAGTCACTGTCTATACAGGCTTGCCGACCAGGGTTCGATTCCCGGCCGGAGCCAAGCTCTTGTCTTTGTGTGATTTCGCCTGGGGCTCTGATCCCGAGGTCGTTAAGAGAATCCAGACATTAATGTATCAAAAATATATATGGCTTATTTGGATATATATATATATATATATATATATATATATATATATATATATATATATATATATTATATATATATTATATATATATATATATATATATATATATATATATATATATATATATATATATATATATAAATATATATATATATATATATATGAGAAGAGAGAGAGAGAGAGAGAGAGAGAGAGAGAGAGAGAGAGAGAGAGAGAGAGAGAGAGAGAGACTTGCTCTTTATATACAGTATAGGAGATGACAAACTGATGTTTAACAAATATCTGGTAAATTACCATAAAAAAGAAAATTTTCCCAAAGTTTTAAATCAAATTTCACCCGTTGAATCTCACGTCCACTTGCCAACAGACAAACACAAAGCGGAACAAAAAATAGGAACATATCTTTACTTATATAACATAGGTAGGGGAACGATTTAGAAAATACTTGAAATTACTTTCCTGTCTCGCCAACCGTCTTGGGTCAAATATCATATGATACGACAGAATTATTTTCAAATATACCTTTGAAGTTATATTTTTCTTCAAATGGTAATGAATTTCACATTTACTAACATTTAAGGCCTATTAATATTGGCATTATTCAAATATCATGTGCAAGACTTTGACAGCTGATTAATATAAGATTATATATATATATATATATAATATATATATATATATATATATATATATATATATATATATATATATATAGAGAGAGAGAGAGAGAGAGAGAGAGAGAGAGAGAGAGAGAGAGAGAGAGAGAGAGAGAGAGAGAGAGAGAGAGAGAGAGAGAGAGAGAGGAAGAGAGGGAGGTATGTGTGTACTAATATAACGCTTCATCTGTTGTATACATCAAGCCTCCCATCCAAATATATTAAAATATTCAGTAAATAAAAAGAAATTGGGAGCATAACAAGTTAAAGATTGCAAAATGAGAATAAAGAAGAAGTTCCATAAATAACAAAGCCAAATCCAATATAAAAACAGTAAACATCACAAAACTCCCTCATTGAAATCTCATAGCAACTGCCGGTGCTTGACCTTACATTAAGGCGCCGTTCTACAAAAGCCAAGTATTACATTAAGAGTAATCTGGACAGATTTACTTGGAACAATCACGTCAAGTATCCGTCAACGATAAAGACCTGCGAAGTCTCCTATTCTTAACGAAAAGAAAATAAATCGTCTAAAATCCCACGTGTTCACTGATAAAATGGCCTGTTATGCAAGATCATCTTTCAATTTATCATCATCAAACTCTCTCAACGCTAAAACTATCCCCGCCTTGTTTTTCATCGACACAAACGCTCTCTCTCTCTCTCTCTCTCTCTCTCTCTCTCTCTCTCTCTCTCTC
>NC_090727.1:91245170-91257670 GCF_036898095.1 Palaemon carinicauda | reverse complement strand
CCGCTGGCGCAGGGCGGCTACTCCCCCCCTCCCCTCCCGCGCTGGCACTGGGCGCCTGCCCACCCCTCCCCTCCCCCGCTGAACGGCTGCCCTCCCTCCCATCCCCCGCTGGGTGGCTGCCCCCTCCCCCGCTAGCGCTGGGTGACTGCCCCCTCCCCTTCCCCCCTGGTGCTGGCGGCTGCCCGCCCTCCTCTCCCCCGCTGGCGCTGAGCGGCTGCCCCCCCTCTCCTCCCGCGCATAAATAAACTTAGACCTAATAATAATAATCACAAGTTGAAATAATATACTCCGAGGTTTTTTTTTTTTTTTTTTTTTTTTTTTTTTTTTTTTTTTTTGAAAATTTCAGTTAGAATTTGGATCAGAAGGGGAAAATCTCCGTTGTAGAAAGTGAAGTAAAGGAGATGTTAGAAAGCAAGATTGGAAATAGGAAGCAGAAGTGGAGATAGAGTTGAAAGCTGAAAAGAATACAGAAAAGACCTTTCATCAATGTCTACAGTGGTCCACTTGAGGTGCACTGACCTCTCAACACTCCTCTAAAATATTCCATCTTTTAATATTAAGGAGCGAAAATGGAAAGAACTTTTGTTAGTACCAAAGTCGAGTTATGGTTGCTTTCGAGAAAAGGGTCTTCTGGCAAAGACAGATTCACTCCATTTTTTCTTTATTGTAGCCCAGTGTGGAAAGGAAACAAAGAAATAAATAAATAAATAATGAACAATTAATATAAAATATTTTAGGAGGAGTAACAACATTAAAATAGATCTTTCATATACCAAGCCAAGTTCTATTTTCGTGCCACTCGATACCTCCTCAAAGGCAATTTCCGGCTGAATTCAAGATTCTCTCGAGCGTCCATGAACCCTGGACAGTTCCAGGGAAGAATAAACGAGTCCGAATTTCCTCCCTGTAAATATTCAACAAGAAATAAAGGCCTCTGGATTCAAGTTCCCCTTTAAAGGCTTGCAGTTATATGAAACTATACGATTATCTAAACGTTTCCCACGATATAAATGTTTCGGAAAGCTTTGTTCGCCCCCTGGCTTCCAATATAGCTTTGTTTTCTTTTAAATGCCTCTTTTGTAAAACAGAATCTTACATAAATAGGAAAGAGGAAAACAAATATATTCCTCCATTTCATTTAGAATTAACCCGTCTGCTTTGAAAAGGTTCATTCTCTAAATTACCGAAACCCCTAATAATACAATACAACACTACAGTACTTGAGCATTCCGTTTCGTCGTAAAACCCATTAGTCATTTACTCTATGGCTACATCTTACATCTCGCCTTCACCTACAAAAAGCCTTAACATGAGGTCAAGAAAATATAATGCGGTAGACTAATGGAAACACTCTGGTTTGGCAATCTGTTGAACGGGGGTTCGAGACCCGCTCTAGTGTGAACTAGGTATGGCGGTTTGGGAGAGCCTGTAAGTTTATATGCTGAGTCATATGCAGCCATTGGCATGCCCTACCTGGTCCTAGCTGGGGGGTGGGGGGAGGGGCTTGGTCGCTAATCATATGTATATATGGTCAGTCTCTAGGACATTGTCCTGCTCCTTGCCTGGACCATTGATTATATCATGAGCACAGAATCATCAAGCAAGAAATTCTCAGAAAAACTGAAGATTCTACTAATTTAGATTCTCAAAAAATGTTTTTCTGGGGTTTAATGAACTCGAGTTTAATAAATGCCATATTATACGGTAGAAAATATAAAAAGTAAATTTTTCATAGTAAGTAGAAAATCAATTATGTCACATTATTCAGAATATAACATTCCTTCATGAATCTTAATTTTGAATAAATCTGATGATGATTTTCTCATTAAATCGAGGATATAATTTGACAATAAGCAAATCAAATCCAGAACCTCACATTAAATGACAAAAATCCTACAATACACAACTTCCACACAACGGCCATTTCCTTTCAGTTGGAAATGACCATCAAAAAGAAGAAAGAGGAATCTTCCAATGATCTTACACTGTTAAAAGGGAAAAAAAAAATATTTTAATCAGAAATTCTCCGTAAAATTATACTGTTCTCAGCCGTATTTCAGTAAAATACATGCGACTGTAATTTTACCCTACTTTGTTATTATCTTTTACGGGATGATGACCGTAATATCACTCCTTTACGTCAATACATTTATTCCATAATTTTTACCGTTTTTCTAATGTAAAGTTTTAAGCGTAGATACTACTTTATCATCCGCTTCAGACCTATAACCCAGACCTTCTCCATCATAAGACTCAAAACTTCAAAGTATTGTAAAAGTTATATTCCAGCTACGATCAGAATGTGGAATGATCATCCTAATCAAGCAGTTGAATCGGTGGAACATCAAAAGTTCAAACTTGCAGTAAAATTATCTTGTTGAACGAGCTGATATACAGTAAGCCTCTTTTTATAGTTAATGAAATATCTACTTTAATGTTGTTACAATGTTGTTAAAATATATCATTTTAATTGTACATTACTTCTCTAGTAGTTCTTTTTTTTCCTTTCCTCACTGGGCTATAAGTCCCTGTTGGAGCACTTGGTCTTATAACATCCTCCTTTTATAACTAAGTGTTGTAGCTTAGATGTAATAATAATAATAATAATAATAATAATAATAATAATAATAATAATAATGCAGAAAGTACCTATAACATTCCGACTTTCTTATTCATGTCACTCCTGCCTTCCGGCCACAATGTTTTTTCCTCAAAAAACTGAAAGAAACATCGTATCCTTTCTTGTTCTTTTCTTACAATTCAATGTAGTAATCAATACCTCATTCTCCCATCTTTCCTGAACCCCAACACAATTCCAATACCAAAAACTCTCCTTCGGTTACAAATTGACTTTTGTTTTATGTCTAATCCAATAAGAGTTGAATTAATATTGGAATGGAAAGAGAAAGACCCACATCCCGGAAGGGTAAATGGAATTCACTCTCGAAACAGAGTCACGGTATCAGGCACTGAAGTGAATATACTTCTAAAAGTAATATTAAAGTAGTTATCCAAGTCTATTGCCATCAATCGCCGCCATGTTAGTTTTTACTCTCATGCTTCATATAAATGCACCTTTAATCACGAAATAACTTCGTTTACCATGACAAAATTTAAAATCTACTTTTATCTCCATATTAATAAATAAATATTATTTTGCAACAAAATCCAACTTCCTAATTATCTATCTATCTATCTATCTATCTATATATACATACATACATACAGAGTATATATATATATATATATATATATATATATATATTTATATATATATATATATATATATATATATATATATATATGTATCTCTTTTGATCTATGTAACTGAGTAACACAAACACACAATATATAGTGTATATATATATATATATATATATATATATATATATATATATATATATATATATATATATCAGTATATGAAGGCATATTTACATTTCTCTGAAAATATCAGTCAAAATCCGCTGAGCAATTTTTCTCCTACAGTATATAATGAGCGAATATTTCAACAAGATTTATCCCACAGATTTTTTCCTGTATATAAAGGCTTATATTATTCCACTATAAGGTATCAGAATATTTCTAATATATCTCTCGATCAGCAAGAAAGATGACTTATTTCTTTTCAGATGGTGTGCATAGATTTTCTATCCATCCCTTCGCATCTTGAAGTGAGTAGCTGACCACTACCAATAAATTACCTTGTTTTAATGCAAGCATTTTGGGGAACTGAAGTCTTTTAAGAAAAATAAAAATTTACAGTCTTAGCAATTCAAGTCAGCATGTCTTTCAAACTAGGATAAACATTGTTTAATGTCCAATGGTGTAGCTAAGGACGGGACCTTTTTGAAAATATTCCCAGGGTCTCGAAGAGAGGGAAAGCCACTAAATAGGGGTCAGCAAAATAAAAGTATGCAATTATACATTCAAAATAACCACCAATTCCCCAAAGTAAAAGGGAGGTGAGACCTCTTTCTAAATCAGCACCCGAACCCCCAAATCTCTAGTTACAGCCCTCATTATTGTCAATAAGAAAAAAAAAAACTTTAGAATATCGGTTAGTCATGAAAAAAAAGCCAAAACCATCCCGGAGCAACGATAAAGATCAAACGAATATCCTGCTATCCTGCAATATCCAAGTGTCTAACTGTTAACTTCCTCATTATGTTTGGTATGGAAATCCTTTGACCATAACATGTCAAGCCTTTGGTGGTCGTTGACTAATTATCCAAGAGATCTATTGTTCCAGTCCCGCCAATAGGACTCGGGTTCTTTTGGATCGTATTCTGTGTTTACGTTTTAACGACGTGACCATAATAATATCAACTAGCTTCAACTCGGGACGGATATCGTTCATGAGATCGGCATTGTCCCTAGTTGATATTGCTCACCTTCACGCAGTTCACAGTAAGGTGGCTACATTTGCAGCATATTTAAAAGGCTACATGATAGCTGTATCTTTTCAATCATAGATATTACCATGGAATTTGACAGGAACAAGAAACTATGATTCCCATCAATCCCTGAAATTTTCGTTTGTATATTCTATGAACAATTTACTCCACCACGCCGTCAAAAATAACCATTCAACCCATACCGAAATAAACGTTTGCTGTGGCTTTTCTATGTCAGATATCAACATGCAAATTGGTAAGGGCAAAGTAAATATCCATCCCATAAATCCCTGGAAATTTCATTTAGATATGTGAATTATTCTACGAGTAATTTACAGCACCGCCGAAAATCGGCCTCCCAAGGATATCGCAAAATGGCTACTGTGACTTTTCTATGGCAAGTATCAATACGAAAATTATTACGAATGTAGTTCACTAAACACACATCACACCCTATGAAAATCATTTAGATATCTGTAAAACTCTGGTAGTTTGCTCCTCTTCACTGATTTTTCAGCTAAAGATCGTCTCTTACGAAAAGTGACCGCCAGGCCATTCCTATAACATGTATGAACATGAAACTGCCATAAACAAAGCTTTTATATATATATATATATATATATATATATATATATATATATATATATATATATATATTATATATATAATATATATATATATATATATATAAATATATATAATTAAATAATCCCTTAAAATTTTATTTAAATATATTTATTAATATAGGAGTTATTGACCCCGCCGACGAAAATATCAGCTGGGCTACGGATTGGGCGAGATTCGTTCGCGAAAATTTTGGCATTTCATATTAGGTCACTCACTTCGTTCGCGACAATAATAATAATAATAATAATAATAATAATAATGATAATAATAATAATAATCCTTATCATTATTACTAACAATATCTTTATCTATGGATGCTAATTACCTTCACCAAACATATCCAATTACCTATTATTATATGTCACAATTACTGTTGTCGTTACTATTCTTGGTGATAGGAAAATTCAGAAATACTGACACACAACATGAAACTTACTGAAAAACTAAAATTATAAAAAAGCATAAAACACACCGAGTCACACCTTCTAGAAATGTATGGATATTCTGATCAACTCATTAAAAAACTGTAGAAAGGTTCAGTGTAATTAAACGCCAACTACAAATTAACTACAATATGGTTCCTCTCATAAGAGTGTTTGGTTCACTGAGTGAGCAACATAACGATGCAATTATTAGAAGAGCCTTCGGGGAGGGTCTTTGTATCGAAATATTGGATAGGACCGTGTTAATCACAGTCTGTTCGAGATTCAAAATAACCTCTAGCAAAGGCCCTGAGCGTTAAAACCATGTATGTACACAAGCCCCTTGGGATGCGTCTCAAAGAAAAAAGTAACCAGTACATAATGAAAAGCGTTAAAATGGCAAACGTTCCATTCAAAGGTGACCCCAGTGCACCATAAAACATTCTTCGCAGAAAACGTTGATTTGTTTGCCCTAACAAGTAATTGTTATCAAAAACTGATTTTTTTATTCTTTGCTGGGAAACATTGATTTGTTTATCATACAAATCATTGTGATAATAAACTGACTTATTTCTTTGCCATCTGATAACTTTCCTTCCTCCAACGTGTGGCAATATATATATATATATATATATATATATATATATATATATATTATATATATATGTATATATGTATATATGTATATACATATGCATATGCATATGCATATATATATATATATATATATATATATAGAGAGAGAGAGAGAGAGAGAGAGAGAGAGAGAGAGAGAGAGAGAGAGAGATACTCATATATATATATATAAATATATATATAAGTATATATATTTTATATATATATATATATATATATATATATATATATATATATATATATAAAACGGCCTAGCTTACACTTGGGACATTCCAGGGAAACAAAAGAGGTCAGGTCTTGGTGATAGAATATGCGAATAAATATTATAATATTTGTTTTCGAAGTGTACTACAGCACACATATGGATTCTCATGAGCAGTAATTTTGTGGGAGAGCTGCAAAGTCCCCTTCCCTGGAACGTGATGTACCAATACCAATAACCTTGACACATAAATTTAGTCTTTGTTGGGCATACAAAATCTGTACTTCCTCAAGGTTACCGACGTAAGTCATGCTGTCACATATCTCCTTCTTCAATGGAACAAGTTGACAGAAAGATATCTTATATTGAAAGGAATAAGATAGTGATTTTCCAGTACACATTCGTAAAATTTTGATATCATAAATGAGTTGTTATATACTGAAGACAAATGGATGAAAAAAGAGAATATTCCCTACATATAAAAAACAACTCTCTCTCTCTCTCTCTCTCTCTCTCTCTCTCTCTCTCTCTCTCTCTCTCTCTCTCTCCTCTCTGTATATATATATATATATATATATATATATATATATATATATATATATATATATATATATATAATATATCTTTCCGGAAAGGGGAAAGGGGGTGGGAAGGGTTGAATCTCTGTCTGTGTGCGCGCGTGTGCATGTGTGTGTGCATATCTATCTAAATGTTTATCCGTCATTTTTGACAGGTTACATACACTAGTAAAAGTATAATTGCTTCAACATGAAATAAAGAAGATTTGGAATATTAGCCCAATCACAATGTTAAATATTGACTTCAAAATCTTGGCTTAATATTGTCTGAAATACTTAACCAAGAAAAAAATAGAATGTGCAATATGTTTACAGATGTGGTATGGTCCATATTAATGACCACTGGGATGATGTATTAGACTCTTAGGACAAATGTTCCTAACTCCCAAATAAAAAAAGGTCTACTTGTAACTTTGCTACCTTGATCAGAAATGCATAGACATATCTTCAAGCAATAACCTCATATCAAAACCTCTTTATATTAAAAAATACCTAAAGATTATCAAAATTTAAGCTGCAGAGAATATATTTTTTGTCTAATTATTCTACGAATCTTAAAGAAATCAAGTTACGTGAAGGACTTATATCAAGACGATGCAAATAAAGGAATATTTTTTTCTCTTCAGATTATTTACGTATATTTAGAAGCATCACAAAAATAGGCTGCTATATAACGAGTATAATCATAAGACACGTATTTTACCATAACATTAAGATATATATAATTGGCCGCTTACGTAATTCAAAGTGAAATACTTACGTACAATCGATTTTATCTCAACATGATTTCCGGAAGCCCAAATTTAGCACAGCTTGGGACAATATTGCCACCCCGGGTAGATCGTCAAAAGGTAATATTCACCAAAACGAATATTGTTGTCAAAGGCCATTTTGCGAATACAACAATAAAATGACATTAACGTCATACTAATCTTCGACCAGAACTAACAAACGTTTGAAGAATATGTTATTACAAATAACCCCCTTTCCTATAGTATTCTCAATTTTTATGGTACAAATTATTTTTAGAAATTTATTGGAATATTCAATATATAATAGAGCAAGTGTCAGCTATATATATATATATATATATATATATATATATATATATATATATATATATATATATATACACACATATACTGTACATATACACATATAAACACCCACCCACACACATACACACACACATTTATATATATATATATATATATATATATATATATATATACACACACATATAATTACATATACATATATACACATACATACACACACACACACACACACACACACACATATATATATATATTATATATATATATATATATATATACACCCTGTCACGCTGAGCGGCAGTCATTAGGAAAATAATCTCTGAAAATTGCCCAAACTGTCACATGACCAGTTTCTCATTGTTTCACTAGATTCGGATTCTCTTTCTTATCTCTTGGTAACAAAGGGTCACCCAACCCTGTCCGTCCTGACATGCTGTCTGTCCTAGAGAGAGAGAGAGAGCGAGAGAGAGAGAGAGAGAGAGAGAGAGAGAGAGAGAGAGAGAGAGAGAGAGAGAATCTTTGTGTCATTACGTTCCCCAGTTCGTGCAACGTCACAATTTCTTCTGAATGGATTCTAGACACGTAGTACAAGGCGTTCCTTTGGGCCTTTGTACTCGTCTACCATTTCTTCTCCTCGCCAAAATGGGATTTTTCTCGCCTTTAAACATTATCATAGAAGTAAAAAAATCCTCTATTTATTTGAAAAAAAAAAAAACAAAAAAAAAACAATGGATAACCTTCTGTGTAAAATCTAATCCTTGCATATAATTTTCTGAAGAAATCAAAATTTTAAAATCCCATTTGAACAAAAGCCACAAAAGCAATGCAACTGTAATTTAAACAAATTAATATCGTTGTGATACAATGAACAATCATTTGAAAATAATTAAATTAAACACGTTTAATTTAAATAGTAGTATCATTACTTTGGTGGATTTTGTTCAGATGTCCTTTTGAAATTTGATATCCTTAGAAAATCCATTGATTTTTAATCAAGTCTCATCCTCACATAATTTTCTGAGGATATCAAAATTTCAAAGGGTCATAAACAAAGGCCACAAAAGCAACGGAACTGCCTTTTGAACAGAATTAATATAATTAATTACAAATATTTGGCTAGTATATCGCAACGATAAATCAAAACAATTACATTGACGGCATTAGCACCATCGTAAATGATCGCTCCCATTCATTCACCTTTGATCCTTGTGGACCTCATTTGCATAAAGTAAAGCTTTAGCAATAGGTGGATCATTGTAATTAATCTTGTTGCTCTTGTCTGAAATTAATTGGATGCAACTGGAAATGAAGTCGGTAACAATCGAATTCATCGGAATAAACCGGTCCATTTCAATGTTTAGAATTATCTAAAGACGATGGAAAAATTACATGAGCTAGTTGTACCTTAAAGAGCTAGGGAAAGAATAATGATGAGAATAACACTAAAGGACACAAAAAGACAAACATGGATATGAGAGCTAACTGAAATAGAAGACATTCTAGCAACTTGTAAGAAAAAGAAATGGACATGAGCAGGACATATAATGAAAATGACAGACAATTAACTGACATTAAGGATAACAGAATGGGTCCTAGTGATAGTAAAAGAAGCTGAGGAAGAAAGAGAAGACGATGGATGGACGAACTATGGAAGTTTGAGGGCGTGTACTGGCACTAAAAGACTATAAACAGACGAAAGTGGAAGGACACGTCTGGAGCCTTTGTTCTGCAGTGGAATAGTCACGACTGATAATATATATATATATATATATATATATATATATATATATATATATATATATATATATATATATATATATATATATATATAATTAGCGGATCTAGTTACAGGGAAAATGATTCAAATTATATTAATAAAGTCTTCCATTATGATTTAAATAAGTCTGATTTGAAACTTGAGTAATCTTAGTAGATTAAATTTATATTGGAAATTCTATTAATATTAATGAAATATATTTAAGGAAGCAAACAAACACACATCCAGTTTTACAATACGATGACTTTAGAGAATTAAACTTTCACAAAGTTCCAAAACCTTTAAAAACTTATTCAGAAATTTCACAATAATTATTAATCTGATTAGCAGCTTTTTCAATATTACTTGAATGCAACTGATGTTTGTACGCACGAACACCAAAGGAGATTTAATTCTTTATATCTGGCATGTATAAATATGCAATCAAGTTCAATTCTTTAATTGACACAACTAAGAAACTTGAAAACTTTGGAAACCTTTCAAGTCCACCTCTAAGGGACTTTCCATAATACTGATGATAAGAATAAAACAATAATTAATATAGGCCTGGACGCGTTGAGATCAGTTTATAATGAGATTCACAAAAAGGTAACAACATAATCTCTTCAGCATCATGCTGAATAGGCAACTGAATTGATAATATTACTTTATTTACTTCACGGGTGTTTTCCTGATCTTGACAAACGTGGAAAACCCCAACGCCCTGCAGACCTACAAGATTTCTTTGTCATATACATTCTTCAAATACTAGAATTACCACCCAGCGTAATCCGTGTTAATTATCAAGTCAATTAACTAGAAGAGAAGGATCGCATACAATGTTCTTTACGAATGAAAATAACTTTTTGGTCATAAAATAAGTAAAGAAAAGACTTATTCTCAAAGAGTTAATTTTTGTACGGAAACTATAATGAATGAAAAAGAAATCAATGATATTCATCGGATTTTTTTCTTGTTTTGTAAAATTCAGTAACTTTAAAAATCCAATTAAGAGTCAAATTCATGATTTATACGTTACAAAATAAGAAAGGATTTAAAACGGATATAATAAGTTAGCCAGCCATCGGCCTGACTAATCAAAACTGCACACACATTTATTTCTTACTAAATATAAATGTATGTCTTTATACACAAACACTATACATACGTATCAAACAGAGAAAAATATGTATATATATATATATATATATATATATATATATATATATATATATAAATGAAGAAACTCTTTCTCGTTCCTACAATTTCCAGACCTGAGGAGCAGGACCATGTACAGTAATTACAAACCGTGTGTGAATCAGCCCTAATCTATTTTCAGATAAGTTACAGACCTTCAATGACACATAACCTAAGGTCCCACAATCAATTTCTTCCCCATATTTAATATCCTAAAGTGTGAACCTAATATTATTCAAGACGACGATGAAAGAAAAATATTTACGACTTGATATCTTCAGATTGTCTGAAATTATATCATATACGGCCATATTTTAACATTTTTTTAGTGAGAACTATGAATTTATATTCGTTGTAATTATGTATATATATTTTTTTTATAAAAAATATTTTATTTTGGCACAAAAAAAAAAAAATAAAGAAAAAAAATTCAGTACATCTGTAAGTTTCATAATCATACACATTCACTCTGATTTTAATGTGTGGGATCTTTGATCGACAAATTCTTGACTAAAAATCAATTAAAGTTTATTTAATGCGCTTAACAATGGCATATAGTGTAAGTCATAACATAGGATTATATAGCATAAATCCAAATGCTAATGAGTCAGTATGAAAAAAATAAAATGGAAATATAAGTACGTTAAGAGTCATACCTACATTATATATAAAAGATGATTAACCAAAAGACTACGTCGACCACAAAGATTGAAGATTGATTCCGATAAGAAAATATGCAATATTATATTACTGATATTACCCAGTATCTTATCTCACAAATACATCCGAAATTACTTTCATTGCATAAACATCCTGAAACTGAAAGGTATGGCCGACTTGGTAAGATTTCAAGGTTTCACCAAATTGTTATTTCATATATTTTTACATTTCAAGAGATTTTCTCTTTGAAATGTCCAAAGTGGAGCACCTACATATTAACCCGAAGAGAGAGAGAGAGAGAGAGAGAGAGAGAGAGAGAGAGAGAGAGAGAGAGATTCAAGTATAGCTTGGACGTTTGTAAGCATTATCGCATTCAGTTGTCACTAGCGACAGGAGTTTTAGGCCCACATGTTGCAGTTTTCGATTCTGCCACGGTAAAATATAAAGTTGCTCGTCTTAGTTAAAGACGAAAAGAACATTTGCGCCATTAAGCAATATCGGTATAAGAGTAAACCCAACCTTTCTTCAAATTACTTATGCATCTTGCTGCCAATGATAACAATATCTCAGTTCTTTTAACTTTCTATTACAATATTAGTTTCTTACAATATTCCATTACATATTAACTCAAGTGAAATTAGTTTGCATGATACATGGAAAGAATTTCCTGACTTATAATACCATTGGAAAAAATAAATACATCAAACCTAACTCCTTCATCTTCTCTTTATCACAACATAAAATTCCTCAAAGAAATGCAATGCAGAACAGATTTTTTTCTAGATAATAGTTATGCAAAGAATCTGCGTATGCAACAACCGCTTTGTGAACAACAACCTTCTCATAAAATCTGCGACATGAAATTTTCATTGAAAATACAACGCATGAAAGATTATCAATGAAAATATTTATAGATTTAGCCATATGCCAGTAAATAATAAACACCAATATTTTCATTTGAATTCTC
>NC_090727.1:91220170-91232670 GCF_036898095.1 Palaemon carinicauda | reverse complement strand
TACTTCATACATCACATGCTGTAGAATTGAAGTTTCCAAAGAATTTTATCAAACATGGTCTACTGATATTGTTTGGACCTTAGACAGTCATAATTACGAACAAACAATAGTTAGAGTGAAATCTTGGAAACTATTTGTGACTGTTCGATGGAAATTCTAGGCTGGATATTCAGGTTAAGGAATGGAAATGTTTATAGGCCTAATAAATAAGGAGTATTGAATTTGAGGGTGAAAAGTCTTTTATCTTGAAAGCACATCTCAGTGACACAGTGTTCAGACTAAACTTCCGACCCCTGAAAGGTCGACTTGATATTGTTCTTGTAAATAATATGTTTTAATCGTTTAAGACTTCTTGCAACACACCAGAGAACCCGCTGCTTCCTAATAAGCTATTGCTGAGCCATAATTGAAAACAAGGTTCCTAACAGCTATACTCTCATTGCAAAGCATCGACTCTAGAAGAGTTTAGCAATTCAAGTAACTGTCTGCTTCTTTCGACCTCATTATCCCCATTGTATAACAGGGTCGGCCTCTCGATTCTACTCGGTTCGAATCTATTTATTTGATTTTCCTCTTTTGTACAGTACATTAAAACGAAATCTTAATCAATGACTTTATAAGTAAACTATTTTTTTGAAATCATATTTAAATAGGAATAGTGTTATCCAGTTTCGTCTTTTAAAAGTTAATAAAGAGATTCATATTGTGTTGACTCGAAAATTAAGTAAAGGGAAAATGTGCTTTATCCAGCGAGGGATCTGACGGTACCCAATAACTTTCGCAATAGTATCAGCGGGTGCCTCCCACTGGCCATCAAAATACTGATCTATTTGCTAAAAGAATATTCAAAATTCATAAATAGCTATAATGATGATTATTATGAAAGGCAACTAAATTCTTAATTATCAAACTTTATAAAAAAATTATGAATTTATCAACAAATCTATAAACTTTGCATAAAATGTTTGAGTCTTCTTAAATAGAAAATATTTTCCGGCAAGTAATGGCAGTGATGTCTGTATCGTCCTGGATAACCTAAAGTAAAGAGACTCGGGTTTTCCGAGAGTCCTGGGTCGGGTCAAGCCCTAAGAAATCGACTCCGTTGAGAATCCTTCCTCTTGGGTGTCTTCCGATTCAGGACTACCTCTCGGTTTGGGGTTCCGAGACAGGCAGGATAGAAAGAGAGTATCCTGCCACTGACGTCCCCCGGTTATCCAGCAAAACAGCAACAGGCTTTCTTTGGTCTGGTGTTGAATTTTCCTCTTCCTACTCTCTCTCTCTCTCTCTCTCTCTCTCTCTCTCTCTCTCTCTCTCTCTCTCTCTCATTAGTAACCCTTTCTTATGCTTTTCCTTCTTCTCTTCCTCTACTAATAAAGGACACGAGGGGGGGGGGGGAGGATCCCCGTCTACAGTATGCAGCCAGACTGTTGCTATTTATTTATTATATCATTGGACAGCGTTGAACATAACTTGTCACTTAGTAATAAATCTTATATTTCACTTTGTAAACATGTGTATGAATGCACAAAGTTGCTCAACTGTTATGAAAAATTTTATTATTGAAAAAATATTAGATAGTTAAAACAATTGTGCTACAATAATATTTCAGAAAAAAAGTATATAATACATTAATGAAACACGAATCCCTCTGAACACCTTGATTCCGTGAGACTATTCCTGGAACTGTGTCTGTAGATAGTCGGAGTGGGAAAGAGGGCTTCAAGAGGGAAAATAATCTAAGCTTAGTCCTGTTGTCTAATAATAATAACCATCTATGCATTTGGGTTATCAATTCAAAGTTATTACTTGATTTTGTTTATGTCGTTTTGTGTATGAACTTATGAAGCAAAAGGTAGTTAGGGTCGTGGTTTCGAAACTTGCAATAAATTATTTCAAGCCAAAGCTTAGGTAACTGTCAACGCTGCCTATATAGGTCTAATCTCTTGAGGAGTTTATTAAGGGAGAAGTAATAATGATAAATGAATAAGTAAATAAGCGAAGTGGTGTGTTATCTTCGGTACGAGAAATACAATTAAATCTACCTATATTATCCAGATTCTACAATAGCAAGGTATCTCGAATAACAACACCAGTAATAATAATAATAATAATAATAATAATAATATGGCTCTGTCGTCTTGTCTTTAACACATACTAGGGCATGGCTATATGTCAGATGGCAACAATAACTATTTGCATCAAATCTTATAACTTAATAAAGGTGTCTATCTGGGCATAAAGTTACGATTTGTGAAATTTCTCCACAGTCTCTTCTTCATCTTATTTTTAGGCCTATAAGCTTAATCAGAATTATAAAATCAGAAGTGCGAACTTCAAGTCACATATAAGAGTAAGGCGAGGAGGGGCAAACTGAGCATTCAAACCTTCACAAGTCGGGGCTAACTAAATAATAAGTAAATCTTAAAAGACGAAACTTTCTAAAGACATTAATGAACCAGGTAATAGACAATGATTAAGACTGATAATACAAACATTATAGTTTAAGTAAATAGTAGACAGCAACAATTCATTAAAACATATGTATAATTCTTTGTAATACATAGGCCTATGTGAATAATAAAACACGCAAATTCCAGTAAAACAATTAGAATAAAAACAATTTCATCTTTTAAAAGACGTCATTATTTTCTTGGTATAATATACTTGGGAAAACTATATTATATATATATATATATATATATATATATAAATATATATATATATATATATATATATATATATATATATATATATTAAATATATATATAAATATATATAAATTATCTATATATATATATATATATATATATATAAATATATATATATATATATTATATATATATTAAATATATATATATATATATATATATATATATATATATAAATTATCTATATATATATATATATATATATATATATATATATATATATAGTTGTGGAATAATGTCAAGCAATCTATTACAAATATTTTCCTCAGGCACAGACTCCCAAGATGATAAGCATTCGCTAATGATTGCTTGTCTACTATTGCGAACGGGAAACGATTATGAAAATGAACGCTTGGTTATAAAAATGCGTTAACTCTTTGTTTCCTTCTTCAGTTGTGTAGCTGTATACTGTACATATAGGCAGTAAGACTATATTTGATTGCCACATATTATTCATCTTGCTGCCTGAAATAGTACACTCTAAACCTCGTATCTGTAGCCGCACAGTGCTGTGTAGGTCAGACCAAAACAGTAGCATTCTCGTCGACTGCAGCATTCCGACTTGCACCTACAATTAGTCTGCTACCGGCAACTCTCTGCAATGGGTGGAAGCTTTGTCCAAATTATCTTTTCTTTGTCTAGCACAAGTTTAAGGGAATTTTTCCTTTCCTTGTCACCCTCAGTCTCACCCCACATCCTCGCTTTGATCTAGTTTCAGCTTTCATACTAAATGGCAACTACAGTCAATTTCTTTTAGCGATGCAGATTTGCACCGACTCGCAGCGGTGCCCTTTTAGCTCGGAAAAATTTCCTAATCGCTGATTGGTTAGAATTATCTCGTCCAACCAATCAGTGATCAGGACACTTTTCCGAGCTAAAAGGGCACCGCTGCGAGTCGGTGCAAATCTGCATCGCTAAAAGAAATAGACTATAGAATAAAACCTCTGATATAGGGTCAGTGGGTCTCTCTCTCTCTCTCTCTCTCTCTCTCTCTCTCTCTCTCTCTCTCTTAAAATCTGATGGAAAAGGTGATGGATAAAAATTATATATATATATATATATATATATATATATATATATATATATATATATATATATATATAGATAGATAGAAATACAGATACATATATATATATATATATATATTGTATATATATATTTATATATATATATGTATATATATATATATATATATATATATATATATATATATTGTGTATATATATATATATATATATATATATATATGTATATATATATATATATATAAATTGATATATATATATATATATATATATATATATATATGTATATATATATGTATAAATATATATATATATATATATATATATATATATATATATATTTATATATATAAATTTATATATTTATATATATATATATATACATATATATATATAAATATATATATATATATATATATATATGTATATATATATATATATATATATATATATATATATAATGAAGAATGGTGCGATATTGAGAACATATACCCAGTCACTTGGTAGTGAAGTTTTGGGACATGAGGTTACAAGGAAAAACCATGAATACTATATGATACTTGGGATATTATTGGAAGGAGACAAAGACATATATCATTTGTTGAAAGTTTTCGTGGAAGTGATGAATATTTCAAGATAGGGCATACTAAGTATTCCAGTATTGATAGTGAGGTCAAAAGAAAAGCCAGGAATGACTGGAGAGAATATTTAGACTGGAAAGCAATTGAGGCTGACAAAGCAATGAATTCATGGAGTGGCTACGGCGTAAGAATTGCTCATAGAATTATTACAGAATTCTCAACTGGGGCAAAGAAGAAGCATACACCCATCCAAAAGAGAAATGGATCTATTATAACAACAGAAGATAAAGAAGTGCAACGCTGGATGGAACACGTTAGTGAGGTCATGAATAGGAGATATGAAGGGGATAATTTGATTGATATACCTGTAGCTGAGGAAGACCTTGATGTGCCCATGAATAATTCAATGTGTTTTAAGTCGAATCTATCATTGAATAACTCAAGAGATGGGAAATGGAAAATCCCTGGATACGATGGCATAACTGCAGAGATGATATTGGGCAATTATGAAGCGACTCTCAGAATACTTGCAAGATTATTTTGTGGAAAGGGGTGTAAATAGGCAAAACCTTATGAATGTGAGCTTGGAGTGTTGGTAAAAATGACAAAAAAAAAAAAAAATAGAATACAAACGAGAATTGACTGACAGCAATAATTCTAGAGGAATCACACTTACGTCAGTTGTCATGAAAATATAATTAGCAGCTCATTCTCAAGAGACTAGAGAGAAAGATTGATGAAAAACTGAGAGATGAACAAGCAGGATTTAGAAAATGTAGAAGTTGAAATCACCAAATTCTCTTTTTAAAACATGTTGAGCAGCAATGTGTAGAATATAGAAACCCATTTTTTTTAGGGCATTTGAGGACTAAGAAAAAGTCTTTGATAATGTGTACCGGCCAATTTTGTGGGGAGTCCTGGGTTATTATAGAGTTCCGCTTAAATATGTAAATGAGCATAGCAAGTGCAAAGTTAATGTTAGTGGGGTCAAATCAAATGAATTTTAGCGAACAGTGATGTACTCCAAGGGAAGGCGTTGTTACTTATGTTGTTTATTCTACTCATGGATTTTTTAATGCATGGAACAGTTGTTGATGGCGGGGAAGAATTGGACTGGATTAATAACAGGAATTTTGCTGACCTAGAGTATGCTTATGACGCTTTCCTTATTAGCAGAACATCATGGGACTTGCAAAGCTTCTTACCAGAATGCATGAAATATCATATGAGGTTGAACTAAAAATAAAAAGAAAGACAGATGATGATAACGGAATATGCAATGGAAGATGAAATATTAGAAGTAGAACGGATTAGTGCGGTGGAATCATTTAAATATTGATTAACTATGATTTCCAATGCAGGGTCTTTACAATTCAAGTTTTATGAAAGATAGAAAAAACTAAATCAGACAATAGCTAGGTTGAGTAAAATATTGAAATAAAATCGCTTGAAATTACACATAAAAAATCAGGCTATACATCAGTTTAGTGAGATCGGTGTTACTGTATGTACAAGAGTCGTGGTATGACAATAAAACATATATTAAACAGTGTTTGTAGATTTGAAAAAAAAAAAAATCCCTCGGAAGAATATTGGGAACTAAATGACAGGCCAAGATTAGAAATGAAACTATAAAGAAGATTACTCGAGTACCATATGTGGATGAGATCATGGTGAGGGGTTGATGGAGATGGTTAGGCGTGCCCTTTACACAACCTAAGAGAGATTAGTTCACCAAGCTTTCCAATGGGCTTCAGAAGGCACTAAAGGAGTTGAAAGGCCCAGCCCTACATGGCTAATGACTATATAGTGTAAAGTAGGAGATGATGAATGGAGAAGGATTGACTTTCAAGGTCAAGATAGGGACGATCGAATTCTAACTGGAGCCCTTTGTATCAGTAAGCGTATATGGGAATGATGATATTTATACATACGAAATAAGAGGTATGTAAAGATATATATGAAATATATACACATATATAACTATAATATATTATTATAAACACAAATGTGTGTATATATACATATATTTCTTATTATATATATGAATTAATTATATAAATATAAATATATATATATATATATATATATATATATATATATATATATATATATATATATATATATATATAAGAAAACAAGATACCTCTATTTGGAAAACCTTTAACCAACTCATCACTGTCAAAAAATAAAACAACAGAAAACAAAATAATTGTTAGGTCGATTAAGGAAACACACTATCCTGAATTAAATTTAAAATTGGACACGAATAATTAAATGCTTCAATTATTAATGAAGTTTCACAGTTAAAACATTAATATTTCAAAATGTATTGTTAAAAATCAGTTATTGGCTTTCGAGTTGTAAATTCATTTATGGACATGCCTCAATGAGTCATAAATTTCCTTGAATATCTCAATTAAACAGAACAATTATCTACACCTCGACAATTCTCGATGAATGGATTATGGTCAGCATTTCATTCAAATTTCAGAGTAAACTATCAGTTAATAAAATCAAGTCAGTGCCAAGCTAAGGTTGTGGTAGTCTATTGGAAACTTCTTAAACTCACACCCGTGAGTCAAATATTCAATCCCCGTTCAAACATTACAGGATATAGTCCCCACGATGTGTTTCTAAATGTGTATCTAAAACTTCAAGTATGAATTATTTATTCATATACTCATATTTATCTATAATAAATAAAAGCAATCCATACATAATCAGTCATTATACATATTGTATTCAGTTTATTAGCATCTCTCTCTCTCTCTCTCTCTCTCTCTCTCTCTCTCTCTCTCTCTCTCTCTCTCATGATATCTTGAACAAAATACATGCAAGAAAACCTGATTCTTAGTACCTAAATACAAAAGCGATTCAATCATATTAAACTCTAAAATTTCTAAAGGCAAAGTGCTTCACTTTTATTACTTTCAGCCGAACTGGAGTTGGGAAACTTTTGAAGACTATTTCAGATCCTGAAGACTTTTGGATTTCCAAGGCTTCATGAGAACTAATTTTTTAAAACTAAGCCTCATACAGGAACTCTATAACGTTGGGCCGGCGGGGCTCTCACCTTCCCGCTGGCACGGGGGGATCCCCACTCCCGCTGGCGCGGAGGGGCTCCCCCGCTCTAGCTGGCACGGAGGGTCTCTCCCCAACCCCCCTCTCGCTGGCGCGGAGGGTCCCCCCCCCCCCGCTCTCGCTGGCGCGGGGGGGCTCCCCCCGCTTTCACGGGCGCGGAGGGGCTCCCCCTGCTATCGCGGGCGCGGAGGGCCTCCTCAGCTCTCGCTGGCGCGGAGGGGCTCCCCCGCTCTTGCTGGAGCGGACGGGTTACCCCACCCCCTGGGCAGGGGGAATCCCAGCTCCCGCTCGCGCAGCGGGAGAACCCCCCCCTCTCCCGCTCGCGTGGCAGGGGAAACCCCCGCTCCCGCTCGCGTGGCGGGGGGAATTCCCCCACAGACTCACGCGGCGGGGGGAATTCCCGCACCTGCTCTCGCGGCGGGGGGCACAATTAATTGATACGATTTTAATGGCTAAAGTTTCTCCTGTTAACTTTCAGCAAGACCGTTATTAATACATATAAGAACCATATAAATCAAAATACGAGGGCTTACGAATTTTCTATATTCACTAAATACAACGAGAGAGAGAGAGAGAGAGAGAGAGAGAGAGAGAGAGAGAGAGAGAGAGAGAGAGAGAGAGAGAGTAAATGGATTTGGAAAAATAAGATTAACTTTATATCATTCCATCAATGAAATCGTGCTATGTCAATATTGTTAAGTCCGTTGGAGAACTCTTCCTATATTCACTGGTCCATCTGGATACATTACCTCTATATTAGGTACTGAGGCAGATTTACATAATAACACAAGGAAACGTCTGCTGCGTACTTTTTTAATATATAAAAAATGTTTCGCCAATCTTCGAAAAAGTAATTATTTTAGGAGACTTGGATGTCACCTCCACACGCTTCCAGGATGTCAGTACTGATGGGAGAAAAACTATATTAATCTAATAACAAATTAATTTTGTACAACGTCTAGCTCACACTATGGGATAATCCGAGGTGCCGAGAAGACATTATTTTCTGGAAGTGATATAAAAGGAAATGAAAAATCTGAGTGTTTTGCTTTATTTGGGTTTGATCATTAATTCATTTATTAAAATCTGCTAATTATAAATACGCTAATATCAATTTTTAACCTTGGATAATCTGAACGATATGTTCTTGTGTTCAAAACTGAATTACATGACAAGATGGTGTAAAAAGGGAAGGCTTTTCAGAGGCGATGTCAATATTTTCCGAATTCAAATAACCACGAAAGTTTTAAGAAATCAGACTTTTCTTGACCCGTTTAAAACTTTCCTGCGTCGAGTTTGGAAATAGGTCGGCTCTCTCTCTCTCTCTCTCTCTCTCTCTCTCTCTCTCTCTCTCTCTCTCTCTCTCTCTCTGTTTGTTCAATCAATCGATGTATATTTTTACCAATTAGATTTAAATTAAACAGTCGATACCACTGGAAAAAAACTTTGAGATTTTCAAAAGCATTTTTTAACCGATTTAATACCAAACATCTTCCGGGTTTACTACAAACGCTAAGTACAATACTGTGTAAGAGTGTACATGACTACACTACACCTCAAAGTCTTCAAAACCCAAGAAATAAACTGAAATCCAACAGCAAAAAATTCACCTTACATACACATAAAATTACTCTTCTGTATCATTTCCCACGTGAAAATTTAAATTAAATTTAATCCACAATGGACACATCACTCAACCATTCTACGAGATTCATTTAAAGAAAACTTGATGTCTGAGACAAACGTTCAGATAAAAAAAAGGGGACATAATTCTTACATGAATTCCTTGCTATATAAGAATCTTCACGCTACTGGATGTATACGTGGCAGAATATGCTCAACATAAGTTTGGATGAATCTAATAATATATAATCTATTAATTTTCAATATGAAGTACATACACCTATGGAATAATAGTTATGTAATATCTAATCAATGCTAAAAAAAATAAGGATAAGTTACAGATAATGCTGAAAATAGGTAGTAAGTTGGCCAGGGCACCAGCCACTCATTGAGATACCACTAGTGAGTTATGGGGTCCTTTGACTGGCCAGACAGTACTGTATTGGACCTTTCTTCCTGATTACGGTTCACTTTCCCTTTGCCTACAAATACACCGAATAGTCTGGAATACTATACAGATTCTCCTCTGTCCTCATAATCCTGACAACACTGTGATTACCAAACAATTCTTCTTCATCAAGGGGTTAACTATTGCACTGCAATTGTTCAGTGGCTACTTTCCTCCTGGTAAGGGTAGATGAGACTCTTTAGCTATGGTAAGCAGCTCTTCTAAGAGAAAGACACTTCAAAATCAAACCATTGTTCTCTAGTCTTGGGTAGTGCCATAGCCTCTGTACCATGGTCTTCCACTGTCTTGGGTTAGAGTTCTCTGGCTAGAGGGTGCACTCTGGCACACTACTCTATCTAATTTCTCTTTCTCTTGTTTTGTTAAACTTTTTATAGTTTATTTAGGAAATATTTATTTAAATGTTGTTACTGTTCTTAAAATATTCTATTTGTCCTTGTTTCCTTTCCTCACACAGCTATTTTCCCTGTAAGAGCCCCTGGGCTTATAGCATCCCGCTTTTCCAACAAGGGTTGTAGCTTAGCAAATAATAATAATAATAATAATAATAATAATAATAATAATAATAATAATAATAATAATAATAATAAATATTAAGTCCTTGCCGTTATAGTTTTCGTATGACATTTATTAAATAGAAAATGTTATCAAATATGGTATAGGATTACAAAAAATAACCAAAAATTAGTTATCTTTTTCATTTCAAGGTGTTATCTTTATACTGAATCCTATTTTCTTACACACAACTAATATCTGTAGAATCTTATATGCAGTAACCGAGATTTCCACCCTACAATAGAATCAGGATTAAATTCCCTCTTGAACCTGACATGCAACTATTCCCAAAAAAGGCCGATGGATCTTTTCCCTTTACCCAACATGCCATCAGATTTCTCCCCGTCTCGAGATATATTGACAGATTCTTCCAATTTCCAAACCAAGCTAAGTGGAGGTTTCAATCAAATATACCTCCCTTAAAAACAGTAAAATAAATTATAAAAAAGTTGAGAAGCTTCCTCTAAATTTAAGATAAGAATTGGTTTGACACCTACAAGAAATTTTACGTCAATTAGCTATTCATTTCAGATAGCAATGAGTTCCAAGTATTGAAAGAACTTTATTGACAATCATTCAACTATGATATAGCTTCTCTTTTCATGAACACTTGCTTCCTCTGTATCAGGAAGAGAGAGAGAGAGAGAGAGAGAGAGAGAGAGAGAGAGAGAGAGAGAGAGAGAGAGAGAGAGAGAGAGAGAGGCATCCTTAGCAAATCGACTGAGAAACCGTGTTTTTCTGGACCGAAAAACATATCTTACTGCATCTGCTTTATATACACATACACGCCGGCAAACGCGCGTATATTTATGTAGGTATGTATGTATGTGTGTGTGTATATATATATATATATATAAATATATATATATATATATATATATATATATATATATATATATATATATATACACATATATACGTATATATATACATATATATATAGTATACGTATGTGTATACATATTATGTATATGTATTACACACATATATATGTATGTATATATATATGTTATATATATACATATGTAAACACATACGTATAATATATCGCATGATAAATAAATACACACACACACACACACACACACACACATATATATATATATATATATATATATATATATATATATATATATATATATATATATATTCCCTTTTGAGCGTTGTGAATGTGTATTGCCATGATCAGCAAAGCCGTACTAAACAGGGACACCCATACTAGGATGGTTAACTGTGAGCGATCAGACAACCCCCCCCCCCCCCCATTTCCAATCCACACTGGCCTGGGTGGTGATGAAAATCTGGCCAAACCCCAGACATGAATATAAGGATTCCAGGAGGATATATATAATAGCATACCGCTGGGTCCACTAAAGACATTTGAATGTAAGTATATGTATGTTGCATACCATGATCAGCGCCCAAGCCATATCCGTTCTCCATCCAAGCTAGGACCAGGGAGGGCTTGCCAATGACTGCTGATGACTCACCCAAACCACCCATCCTGAGCTCACAAGGATGGTGAGGTTGCAGACACTACAAGAACCTATCAAGTTTGATGGGGGTTAGAAGTTAGAACTCAAAGTCCGGCAGACCTTCTAGCACGGACGTTTCCAATTTATTATTATTATTATTATTATTATTATTATTATCATTATTATTACTTGCTAAGCTACAGCCTTAGATGGAAACGCGGGATGCTATAAGCCCAAGGGCTCCAACAGGGAAAATGTCCAGTGAGGAATGGAAACAAGGAAGAATACCTTAAGATAAATATTTCCTATATAAACAATAAATCTTTAACAAAACAAGAGGAAGAGAAAAATTAATAGAATAGTGTGCCCAAGTGTACCCTCAAGCAAGAAAACTCTAACCTAAGACGGTGGAAGACCATGGTACAGAGACTATGGCACTACCCTAGACTAGAGAACAATGGTTTGATTTCGGAGAACACTTCTCCTAGAAGAGCTGCTTACCATAGCTAAAGTCTCTCTTCTACCATTACCAAGAAGAAAGTAGCCACTGAACAATTACAGTGCAATAATTAACCCCTTCGGTGAGGGAAGATTTGTTTTTAAAATCTCAGTGTTGTCAGATGTATGACAAAGGAGAATCTGTAAAGAATAGGCCACACTATTGGGTGTATGTGTAGGCAAAGGGAGAGTGATTCTTATTTCCATCCAGGTTGCAAACTGTTATTACTAATGTTAAATATATACATCGAACTTTCTTTTAAGAGCTAAATACAGTTACAATTAGTGTCTTTGCATTTGGTAAAACCTTTTTTTATCATTGTATTTTACAAACAGATAATAAGGACATATGAGAGATAATAATCTAGGAGTTAGTTTTGTTTGAACATTTATTTCTGTTGCACAGGAACACGTGACACACAATTCAATATCTTTTTATTACGGTAAGAAACCCAAGGAAACTGTAAATTAGAAGTTTCTTTTAG
>NC_090727.1:91192670-91215170 GCF_036898095.1 Palaemon carinicauda | reverse complement strand
TTGTATTAAGAGTAAAAATTATGTTTATTTTTGCAGTAATTAGTATTTTTTCTAGTATTTTCTATCAATGTAATGACTGTAATCTGTACAATGTTAAAACTGTTTGAAAAAAGATTAAGATAAAATTTTGTTTCTTCATAATATATTTATTTCACCCATTTTTTATGAATAATGTTTATTTTATTGAAATATAGTACAGTGCATTGCTATAAAAAAATCAACAGCAATAAAATAAAAATCTATCATTCATCCATATACTCACATAACCAATGAAGTATATTAGCATACAAAACACAACATATAGTTTATAAAAACAATACATACATACATACGGTACTTTCTAGTTTGGCAAAAATTTCAAGGGTGGGGAGGGGGGGGGGGGGCATGGGACCTACTCTTAATGCATAAGGGGGGTGCAAGGCAAAAAAGTTAAAGAACCAATGCTTAATACCAATTGACGTGACCCTTTTTCTCGGCATTTTGTGAATGCGTGACCTGCCTTTAAGTTGACAATGAACCATGAAAATAATTTTTAGCAACAATTTCCTTCCCAGTTATCTCACATCTTAGAAATGGAAAGAAGCAGATAAAGTGTAAGCTTCGCCTTCAAATAAACTATGCCGTTCTACATATTATAAACTATTTATGAAAGGATATTGCTTACGAAACTAAATATCAAATACATTTAGATATGTTAAACAAAGCACGCCTACATCTTAATTTCTTTCGTTCTTTATCAATCTGTTAACCAAATTGAATTAACTTTATATTGTGAAAGAATATTATAAACCAATGAATTATTCATTCCATAACATGAAAAATTCAGTATGTGCTGTCTATACACCCATGTCAGCGTTGTGTATGATGAGATTCTTATTGCTTTGATGCTGTATTTAAACGCAAACTGCATAGCTATGAGTAACAACAACAGTATGAACTACAGTAATAGTTGTAACTATGGCAAGGTATGCTTTCTTAATCAATCTTTCAATCAGTCAATTTGAGAGAGAGAGAGAGAGAGAGAGAGAGAGAGAGAGAGAGAGAGAGAGAGAGAGAGAGAGAGAGAGAGAGACTCCATCCCAAAAAAACATTATTTTTCATTGAAAGAAATTAGAAAATTACAGTTTTGTCATGAAAACAAATAACTTAACTTCACTGCATTCTTTCCTGAGAAATATGAATCGACGGATCTATTTTATGGCATCTAATATCAAAGGAACAAAACGATTATAATCCTTCATTCGAAACAACACTGCAATGTTGTTCCCCTTCCTCAAAAGGAAATTATACTCCACAAGCTTCCTCTCTCCAGAAGATAAAATATAAAATAGACAATGTAGAAGGGTAAAAAGATAAAATATTGCAGAAGGACTTAACAATAAACCACATGAAGAATAGGCTTTAGTCGTGTGCCTCAGGTAGACAAAGAAAACCCCGTAAACTTTTCACGACTAAAAGCTAGAGAACTTTTAGACGGTTCAGCAATTTTGGCTTCCTTGAGGTAAATATTTCCTGGAATAAGGGTCGAAAATGCTGAATGGCGTCACTACTCTAGATTAAGTTTAAAGAAGAGATATATTCCAAGTTAGTAGCTTTGTCCCCTATAGGTAACGGAAGTTAATAGCAGTAGTTATAAACTATTAAACACGAACCTTTTGATAGACATACACACAGATCCAACCCTTAACCCCCCCCCCCCTTTCTTTTCGGGTTATTCCCTCTCTCCACGGTATGACTACTCCCCTGCCCCCTATTCGAGGGACAGGAGAGAGGGAGTAGTTATAAGTCTATCAATGCCGTTGAGTGTGACCGATACTATATATATATATATATATATATATATATATATAATATATATATATATATATATATATATATATACACACATATATATATATACAGTGTATATATACATATATATATATATATATATATATATATATATATATATATATATATGTATATATATATATATATATATACACAGTATATATATATATATATATATATATATATATATATATATATATATATGTATATATGTATATATATATACACACACACAGTGTATATATATATATATATATATATATATATATATATATATATATATATATATATATGTATATATAGACTATTTCTCTTTATTATATTGGGGAGATGCTTCAGGTTATTTCCAAATACATTCGCGTGTAAACCATATATAAATATTTTCGATACCACCAAAAAAACCCACAGGGCTGGATTTAATAGAAAAAAAGGAAAAGAATCTAAACTCTGAAACGGTTGAGCAGTTGAGAAGATCCACACGAAGAGCAGATATCAAATTGTAGCAGATCGTTCTACTCTAATTTCAATTATTTCAGAATCGTAGGAAAACGTTGTAAGGGAAATTCCCTCTAAAAACGGGTGAGAATATGCTGCTTTGGAGAATCATCAGAAGAAAAATAACTTATCAAATTTTTAGTAGGACATCAACTTTCACAATACAAAAGGTTTCAAATGAATGAGGTAAATGAAAAGAAGGAAAGTATGATATGAGGCAAAAGAAATGAGACTATTTCCTACTATTTTTGACTCCCAATCATATATTAACCAAAAACAAGACGAAAATGAACAACTAGTACATAGAATACATGAAAAACTTTAACATCCTTGAATGATTATAATCTTTGAACGGTCACGTATGCTAGTATTTTTTAAATTTTTGTCTCCGTAATATGCTACTGACCTTTTTACCTTACTATTAAATCAATTTGACGAAGTATTAAACTGTCCTCTCACGCAAAAAAAAAAAAAAAAAAAAAAAAAAAAAAAAAATTATGCGATTCTTGTCAATCATTTGTGATTCAGGAAAGAACAACATTTAGGCTTGTCATTCTTTCAACAAAAATTTCATTTGAAATGGAGGAGATTCTTAATTTCAGGGAAATCTCACTGAAAGCGTCAGTGAATTTGAGGTCTGACAAAACGATAAAAAATCAATTAATTTCTTTTAAACGTAAAGAAAATAGATATAATTCTAAGTATATCGATACTATAAACTATTTATGAAATCCCCATTCCCAAGTTCGCCTGACTGGTATGATGGGGAACATATGAAAGTTCAAGTTTTTCACAATTAAATGAAAATGCCGGACTGTCGTGCAGCACAGGTTGCACAAAAGGTTTCAAATGAATGAGGTAAATGAAAAGAAGGAAAGTATGATATGAGGCAAAAGAAATGAGACTATTTCCTACTATTTTTGACTCCCAATCATATATTAACCAAAAACAAGACGAAAATGAACAACTAGTACATAGAATACATGAAAAACTTTAACATCCTTGAATGATTATAATCTTTGAACGGTCACGTATGCTAGTATTTTTTAAATTTTTGTCTCCGTAATATGCTACTGACCTTTTTACCTTACTATTAAATCAATTTGACGAAGTATTAAACTGTCCTCTCACGCAAAAAAAAAAAAAAAAAAAAAAAGAAAAAAAAAATTATGCGATTCTTGTCAATCATTTGTGATTCAGGAAAGAACAACATTTAGGCTTGTCATTCTTTCAACAAAAATTTCATTTGAAATGGAGGAGATTCTTAATTTCAGGGAAATCTCACTGAAAGCGTCAGTGAATTTGAGGTCTGACAAAACGATAAAAAATCAATTAATTTCTTTTAAACGTAAAGAAAATAGATATAATTCTAAGTATATCGATACTATAAACTATTTATGAAATCCCCATTCCCAAGTTCGCCTGACTGGTATGATGGGGAACATATGAAAGTTCAAGTTTTTCACAATTAAATGAAAATGCCGGACTGTCGTGCAGCACAGGTTGCATAAAAGGCTAAGAGGTAATCTAGAATAAAGTGGTGTTTCTTCAAGTCCCAATTAGTGTCACCAGCACACATTTCTATGCACAATATTTACTTATTGGATAAATGGGAGACAAGCATCTAGTTTGGACAACAAGTTCAAAATTATAATATTAGAGTAACATTTACATTATTATCTATATTAGCATTGAATTTATGCCCTCATAAAATGACAATAATACAATTTCTTCACCCCATTACATTTTTACCTCACGCTACCGGTATCCTGTCACCTTGAAAATTAAATACAATGCATAAACTCGTTCCTCTCAAAGCGAATTTTTAATTAATCATTTAGAAACCATTTCACATTCTGCAACTTTTGAGTTATCGAAGATAAAGGGATGTCTCATTTCAACTCAGATTTGTTATTAATTAGGCCCAAAAGATAATAATTACATGATTAAAAAGGGCAGTAAGTTAGGAAAAAAGTAAAAAAGCGAAGAATTGAATTAAAAATAAAATAAAGTAAAACAATGACAATGACCCATAAAAAAACGAAAAGATAAGAAGTTGGTGAAGCAGTGATGTTTAATAATAATTAGTTTTAAAGTAAAACGTTGATAATTGCGCAAACACAAACACAAGAGAGAGAGAGAGAGAGAGAGAGAGAGAGAGAGAGAGAGAGAGAGAGAGAGAGAGAGAGAAAGAGAGAGAGAGAGAGAGAGAGAGTTTTCCGATATCTGGCCTTCCCAGATATTTCTTTGATCTTGCTCAATACCTTCCCTAAGTAACACCAACGCACAACTTGCCAGGAATAATCACACAAATCCACATCTGATAAAGACACTTCAGCCTTTCATGACTAAGGCTTTTGTTATCCTCATATCTTTAAAAACCACATTTTTTTCCAATGACTTTTCGAATACCTTAGACTTGTCACCGAATATACTTTTATCTTTTTTATTATTTCATTTTTATTTTTACTATCTTTCTTATTAAATAATTAAATCATCTTCCACTAGCTACTGCGGTTATTTAAATGGATCTAGTTTCGATGCTAAATCGAATATCGTTATCAGCACCCTATCAATTTTTTTTTCTTTTTCTGATAAACCTGTAAGATAGAAATCCAGTAATGATGTTCTTCCACTAGTCTTGATGTAACAATGAAACAATAACCAACAGACTTTGTAGATTTGAGAACAAAACCCTAGGAAGAATATTGGCAATTAAATGGCAGGACAGGATTAGAAATGAAACTATGAGAGATTACTCGAGTACCATATTTGTATGAGATCATGATGAGGGGTAGATGGAGAGGGTTTGGGCAAACTTTTCGCACTCCCCACGAGAGATTGGTTCACCAAAACTTTCAAATGAGCTCCACAAGCCACTAGAAGAGTTGGAAGACCCAGGCCTGCATGGCTGAGGAATGTGAAGTGTGAAGTAGATGATGAATGGAGAAGTATTCCATTTAAAGCTCAAAATAGAGACGACTGGCGGAATCTAACCGAGGCCCTTGCGTCAATAGGCATAGGATATGATGAAATATATATATATATATATATATATATATATATATATATATATATATATATATATATATATATATATATATATATATATATATACATACTTTATATAATACATATATATACCTATATCATTATTATCATTATTATTATTATTACTACTACTACTACTACTACTATTATTATTATTATTACTACTACTACTACTACTACTACTACTATTATTATTATTATTATTATTATAATTATTATAATTATTACTAGCTATGCTACAACCTTAGTTGGAAAAGCAAGATGCTGTAAGGACAAAAGCCCAATGAGAGAGGGAAATAACGAATAAAACTACAAGAGAAGTAATAAATAAATAAAATATTTTAAGAACAGTAGCAACACTGAAAAAGATCTCTCATATGTAAACAATAAAAACATAAAAAAAAAAAACAACAGGATAAGAAAAGATATAGAATAATGTGCTCGAGTGTACCCTCGAGCAAGAGAACTCTAACCCAAGACAACGGATGACCATGGCACAAAGGCTATGGCTCTACCCAAGACTAGAGAAAGATTTGATTTTAGCGTCCTTCTTATAGAGGAGCTGCTTACCATAGGTAAAGAGTCTCTTCCACCTAACCAAGAGGAAAATAACCACTGAACAATCAATTACAGCGTAGTAGTTAACCCCCTGAGCCAAGAAGAATTGTTTGGTGATCTGTGTTATCAGGTGTATGAGGACAGATAAGAATATAGAAATAAGCCAAACTATTCGGTGTATGTATACATATATATATATATATATATATATATATATATATATATATATATATATATATATATATATATATATATATATATATAAGTATATATACATGTACATATGTATACATAAATATTTTATATCATTTATATATATATATATATATATATATATATATGTATATATATACATATATATATATATATATATATATATAATATATAAATATATATATATATATATATATATATATATATATATAAAATATATATATATATATATATAAATAAATAAATATATATATATATATATATATATATATATATATATATATATATATATATTACCACCGCCAACGGACTATGAAAGAGGTTATGTTTTACCCCCTATTTGTGTGTTTGTCTTTGTTTGTGTGCGCGTGCTTGCTTGTGAACAACTTCCTGTGGACAATTTTAATCGTCGTAATGTAATGAGACTTGCAGGGATTAACTATTATGTAAAAAGCTGGGATGATTAAATTTTGGTAGGTCAAGGTCAAGCAAAATGTCCAATTCACGTAATCAGGTATAAATTTAGACATCATTGTCACTGAGATTTTAAATTTGGTTCATATTTGAGTGTATGAAAATCCACGCCAATTAATACATGTTAAGGTTAAAGGTCAAGATCAAGGTCTGGAAAAGGTCAAGAAATAAGCTGCCGCACCGGACGTCTGCACTCTACTGGATGCCCTTCAAGTCATGTAAGGAGATTGAGCGTTGGACCTTGCTAACCGTGACAACAACTGACAAAATATCGCTTCTCAAAGATTTGCATTTGTTCAATTCTGGACCATAACACACAACTCAACGACTGACTAAAAAATGAATGATCAGAAAGACAAATAGACAATACGTAGTATTAATAAACTGAATTACAATTCCGAGAGAGAGAGAGAGAGAGAGAGAGAGAGAGAGAGAGAGAGAGAGAGAGAGAGAGAGAGAGAGAGAGATCCTTTAGGCTCCATTTATATTCTCTGATCATACAATTAATGATATTCAATACATACCAAACAAAATTTCATTCGGTATTGAATATAATTGCAAGAAATGTGAAATTCCATTTGAAATGTGATTCTCAAGCTAACTTGTTGGGTGAAATATGTTATACCTGGAAAAAATCTAATTATTGTCGTGCATATTATGCACAAAACCTTCCTAATATTTTACCAATTTCCAATATGGATGAGTGACGAGAATCAAAATAACATCTTTCTCAATATCAAAACTGCAAATCCTATAATAAAACACAATATAGATAGAAACAGTTATGGAAGCCTATTGGAAACCTCCCTGTCTGGCTATCTGCTGGACCGTTATTCGACTACCGCTTCAGCTCGATAGTGTTTTGCAGTGTCCGCACCCTCACAGTAATTATGAGGTGAGGATGGGGGGCTTGGGTAAGCCTAGAGATCTACCTGCTGAATCATCAGCAGCCATTGCCTGACCCTCCCAGGTCAGTCTCTACGGCATTGTCCAGCTAGCTAAGACACTGTTGCTATCCCTTGCCTCTGCTGCCATTCATGAGCGGTCTTTAAAACTTAAACAAAAACATCAAACATTAACTGGTATTGCCGACAGTATCATATAAAAGTAAAAAATAAAGAATAAGTAGAATAAATGAACATTCTAAAAAGGAAATAGAAACACTTTTTCGTTCTTATGTGGCGCTAAAGATAAATCTATTTCGCTCTCCCAAAAACGAAAAGTACACAGAAAATCTTTTCCATTTAAATTTTTTTTCCTCCTTTAAGAAAAATACGTCCCTTCCCCTGCAACATCTCAACAGACCCTTCTCCAGTCTCCCACGAGGCTTAGAGAGGACACGGGCGATATTCATGAAAATGAAAGGAGCCTTTACACGGCAGAAAAAATTGAAAGAAAAAAGGACCAAAAAAAATATGATAGACTTCAAGGGGTCGTATGTAGCCCTCAGCTACGCCGCTCTGCAAAATTGAAATGTGGAACAGTCACACACACACACACAGAGAGAGAGAGAGAGAGAGAGAGAGAGAGAGAGAGAGAGAGAGAGAGAGAGAGAGAGAGAACTATTCCCAAATTCCTAATTATAAAGGTAAACATGAACATATTTATAACTTATTCTGAGAGCATTCGGAAGATGTGAGAATGTTAGTTAATTACATGTGTAAATGAAAATCTAGGTTTCAGTGGAATATATAAATACTGTAGTAGAGGCCAACCCCAGTAAATCTACGTGCATGAGCATTTGTGACCGATTAAAAAATCTTCCTTCGTCATTTCTCGTGTTCTGTTGCGTGCCGTTATCAAATAACACTTCACATACAGCGATTTTTTAAAGGTCACTCATGAATGGAAGAGGCAAGGGACAGGATAACGTCCTAGTCTTAGAGGCTGACCATCTATATATATATATATATATATATATATATATATATATATATATGATGAGAGTCCAAGACTCCTCTCTATCAATCTAGGAATAGGGAGGGCCAGGCAATGGCTGCAGATGACTCAGCAGGTAGACCTGTAGGCGTCCAAAAACCAATCCTCACAAGGACAGTGAGGTTGCGCGTTTAATATGTGTACTGGGATAATTCAATCCAAAAATTTAAATTCGAATACGTAAGATTCATATTGATCATGGTAATCGCTGTTATCAATACGATAAATTAATAAAGAATAGAAAAAAAATCATGAATATGAAAAAGAAACATCCATATACTACCGATGTGTAAATTACGGCGTAACCACCCCCCCCCCCACCATAATGTTGGATATTTCTTCGGAATAGTTTTCTAAACAGTTATTTTTTTTTTAATTATGAAACTAATAGACTTTAGAAACAAAAACAACAAATAAAGAGAAACTTTTAAGCGAAAGAATTCCTGGTCTCTTCAGGCGCAGTTGGAACACCATCATCTTTTTTTTCTCTCTTTTTTTCCTACATTAGAAAATCTAAAATAGACACGAGGTCTATTCCATATCCAATTTCAATCCACTACACGTGTATTTAATGCAAATAATTGTTTGTGTGCATATACTTCTATGCACGATTGTTCAAGTTCAAAGTGTTTCCAAATGGCTACTGGTTCTTTTGGTGCTAGAAAAAATGCATCCACAGAATTTGTCAGTATTTTTATAAGTAAATCTGTATAAAATTCTAAAGAATCTTTTACATACCCTGTCTGACAACACAAAATGTCCTACTGAACTGGTACCTCACCTGAAATAACAAGAAAACAAATACATTACTAGATGTTGTGTTAGTAATTTTATTGCTACATATCACTCATGACTGCTAACCATTAGGGACATGAAAGCTATAGATAAATTTTCTTATATTTTGACTCTCCCGTTATCTTTTGCCAAAAGAAGTTTATTGTTATAATCAGGACTAATGAAAATCATACGGATGATATCATAAAGGACCACAACACTTCACATTTGCTGTTAGTTGTAAATAAAACAGCACGAGATACATGTGCAAATCCACATCCACGTGCAACAGCTCATCGCATATCTAATATAGACTATAGGCCTATAAAGTGCCTACTCACAGTGACAATTTTTCGCATGAAAATGATAACACAGACACTGTATGATAAAAGGGAAGAAACCATTTCACTTGGATATCAACCTCTTTATTCAGAAAGAGACTCTTTGGCTATGCCAAGCAGCTCTTCTGCGAGAAGGATACTGCAAAATCAAACTATTGTTCTTTGGTCTTGGGTAGTGCCATAACCTCTCTACCATGGTCTTCCACTATTTTGGGGTAGACTTCTCTTGCTTGAGGGTACACTCCAGCCGGAATGGGACTATTTGGCGCCGCCCTTTTGGCAGAAATTGCTTTTATGGTTTGGAATTGGATTTCCTTTTATTCTTTATAACAAACGATATCGGCGTCAATGATCGGTCAAGACGCTAAAACTCAAAACCAATCAACCTGGCTCCATTGCCGACTCATGTAACAAATTAAATAAATCAAAGTAATCTTTTGAGGAGGTAACAGTGACAACCTGTCTGGCAGCATCAATATCTTCCCCGGCAACGAAATACTCATGGCGGATCCACTTACTGGCATTTACTACCAGTAACCTTGTTACTGTTCTGACATGATTCACTTTTATGCTCATTTATTATACCTACTTTTAACGTTTAGTCCTCGAGCATGTTAGCAGTTTGAATTACGTTATCTTGATTCTTTATAAATAAAGGAATTTGTATTGCACTTTCATAAATCATATGAACAGCCTTCATGTACTTCGATAGAATTATCAAACAGCCATTTTGGGAGCTGGGACTCGGAAATATACAGTATCCATAATTCCATTGACTTTCTACATACATTAAAAAAAATTCTATCAAGATAAATACTGTACCACACCATCATGAACTCCCAACCATCCTTGTGAACTAAGGGGGGGGGGGGGAGCCTATATGTCTAACTGTCGAGTGCTCAGCAGCCATTTCCTGACCCTTCTGGTCCTAGCTTGGGTAGAGAGGGCTTGGGCACTGACCATATGTATATTTGGTCAGACTCTGGGGCATTGTCCTGCTTGCTAGGGCACTGTCACTGTCCCTTGCCTCTGCGATTCATGAGTGACCTTTAAAACACTGCAAAAGTCCTCTTTTGATGAAAACAATTGCTTACTTCTTGGAGATTTCTGCCGCTTAGTTCAAACAATTCACGTAATCCTTGTAAATTTTTCCCTCTTCATTACCCCTAACACTTTTTAACAAGTCCTTTTATTACATAGCCATCACTTATTCCGTACACATAACAAACGGTGGCGCACAAACACGCTTCCCAATCTTTTTCTTCGTCTTCACATTTTTCTAGTCCTTCTTATCCCGGAATTAAAGGCGAGTTGACTCAACAAACTGCAGACTACTCCGTGACTCATTTTTCCTTTCATGCTACTATGTAATTATAACCTCTGATCCTCATATCCTAACCCGCTATGGGAATCAATTTCTTCCTTTCAATTCTTTTCACATTCACTTAAACGGGACAAGAATAATTTGCTTTCTCACTCGGCCATTTTCCTTGTTAGAGCCCCTGGGCTTATAGCATCCTCATTTTTCAACTAGGGTTGTAGCTTAGCTAATAATAATAATAATAATGTGATGAGAACCTGCATAATTATTTAGTTCAATGGAATACGTCCTATCCGAAATGAAATACGATACAAACACAAAAGGCTGTTTAAACTGTAACTACTTCTACAAAATAAATGGATATCCGGGGATCCCTTCAAGCTAAAATGACTAAATAGATCATACTCTATCAAGTTGCTTAGTAAGTTCACATAGTCCAAGATCTTGACCTGGTCCATGGACCATGCCAGCAGCCTTTTTCAATAAGCCTAGTTTTACACCCAATGTCTTGATCGTCAACATACACTGGCGTGTGTCTTTCATCGCAAGACTTGAGCCATGACACATTCCTCAACATATTGTTTCATTTTATAGGTTTAAAAGAAACTCGTGAATGGCAGACGCACGGGGCAGTGACATTGCCCTAGCAAGCAGGACAATGCCCTAGAGACTGACCATATATACATATGATCAGCGCCCAAGAACCTTCTCCAACCCACCTGGGAACGGGGAGGGCCAGGCAACAGGATCCTCCAAATCCCCGATCCTTAGCTCACAAGGATGGTGAGGTTGGAGCTATAAGCCTTTGGACTTATAGCATCTTGCTCTTCCAACTAGAGTTGTAGCTTAGCAATTAATAATAATAATAACAATAATAATAATAATAATAATAATAATAATAATAATAATAAAGAGTTTGAGCGGGACTCGAACCCCAGTCTGGCGATGGCCAGTCAGGGACGTTACCACATAGGCCATCATAATCCTATATTTATTTTTCAATCAGTAATGTCTTTGTATTAACAAATCTTGAGGCACAAAACCACATCAGACTCTACTTTATTAGATCCTTTTCGTCACAATCTTATAAATCCAATGTGCTATTATACCGATGTAACCAAACTGCTTTTGTCAATGTCCAAAAAAAAGAAAAAAAAATGCTTCTAATAATAATCATGAAACCTCATCAAACCTTAACAGCGCTCTTTTGATTCAGACAATAACAGTAAAGCGAGGAAAAGTTAACAAAATCGACTTTTGTGATACAAAGAAAATATTCCAGACACCCTTAATGGTATAAAGGGGCTATCGACCATAAAGCAATTTAATAGAAAGGCCCACCATTGGAGCTATTGAAAGAGTCCCTTTATTGTACATTAACAAAGAGAGAGAGAGAGAGAGAGAGAGAGAGAGAGAGAGAGAGAGAGAGAGAGAGAGAGAGAGAGATTCTATCAGTCAAACGTAAGCGTTATATGGTATGAATGGGCCCCTCCATAAAAGACCATCAGCCTTATTGAGAACCTTACAACCCTGCAAAGATGAAATATTGCCTTGAACGTTAGAGTAGTTTTGTCTGTTCGTGAATGTAACCGTTAGACATAATTGAATATTCTAAAGTCTTGAAAATTCTATATAACTTAATTATGGAAAAATTTAATCATTATTTGGCTTGGCTTTCAAAGAATGCTTTTTTTTCTTCCGATTAAGAATATTTACTTCCTTTAGGAAGAGCCTAAGTTTCCGGTTTGGAGTCGATAAGAATTCCCATATTTAATGAATAAAAATATTTTGGGGCTATGATTTTGGTTTACATTGTTCGTGTTTGTTTGTAGTTTAACAATAATACTTAAAGTAAATAAAACTAGTCACTAATATTTAACTATATCACCTGAAATGATAATGAAATATTGACACCATGGAAGCCATAATCAGCAAATGGAATCCCTTAAATGTTGTCAATCAGGGGAATACGCTTCGGGAGTGGAGATGGCAGGAACTGGAAAATCATAAGTCAAGATAAAACAAAATCAGTAATATTTCTGACACTTTGAATAAACCCAGTTACACCATTAAACGCTAAGTGACTGTAAGTTTTTTATGTCCAAACAATGCACGCCTTCAAATTACTTAAATTAATTATCGACTCTTCTATAAACCATCATAATGCTAAGGTTTGAGAACAAACATTGAAGAGAGACTTCATAAACAAAGACTCAGAAAATGAGTCGTTGCTAGGAAAATGTGACGTGCATACGTGTAAGTATAAAATGAAGATTCAAAATTCCATAAGGATTAAGTATCTTGCAAATTTGTAGTAAGCGGTATATACAAAAACAATTTTTCAAATACCTAACCAGAACAAGAGACAAAGTATTCATAACGCCTAGTTTATCAGAGAAGGTGAAGAATAAACACGAAAGAATCATTTTCATTCACTGAAAAAAGATGAAATTCATCTGACTTTTAATAAAGAAAGTTACTATATTGAATTACTTTTACTCAAGGAAAAATCAAATCAAATGACCTCCCACCTGAGCCGATGTGTATCAATGCTTAATGGTATATAGAAATGCGACAGATAAATGACAAAACCAAAGGCTAAGTGGTACAGCAAAAACATACATGGATCTTCAGTAACATCCTTGACGAAATAAACGAAGAGGGGGGCGGAGCTTATTGTGTAATCCTACTACCAGGTCACAAATGAGACTACAGTCTGTACATCAGGACGAAAAAAAGGTCTACATGACCATCTACGATGATATCACGACAGCTATAAGGTAGAATAAAATGTTAAAAATTAAAATATCCATTCCTCATTAAAATGAAAATATCAATCAAAGTGTGTGACAATTCAAAGAATGCTTCGTAACCAAATCATTAAGAAGCATTGCATCAATTACGATGGATTATAAAATATTGAATAAAAAAACACGATGAGAAGTGTCCTATTTGTTATCAAAGATACAACTGCATTATAGTTCAGCATATAACTCTTGTCAGTTGTTGATTTCTGCAATGATTTAGATCATAATAGAGGAGAGGAAGTCATTAACTTCTCGCACAGTTAACTTAACGATCAGATAAAAACCATTTTAAGTAATCCACTATAGTTTAATGATACCCATTTTTCGCTCTTCTCAAGGTCAGCTGCAAACACCAAATTCCCATTAGCCTGGAATTAACTCTTTGTTCCATTCCATTAA
The DNA here is from genome assembly GCF_036898095.1 of Palaemon carinicauda. Taxonomy (NCBI): domain Eukaryota; kingdom Metazoa; phylum Arthropoda; class Malacostraca; order Decapoda; family Palaemonidae; genus Palaemon; species Palaemon carinicauda. Next base: position 91,200,969 of record NC_090727.1, on the reverse strand, counting down.
TGAGGTCCCTACCCTTTTATCCACTTCTTCTAATTAGTCTGTATGCTAAAAAGAGTCCTTTTTAGAAAGGCTTTAATTGCCGAATTAATCAAACAACAGACGACTGAGTGAATACCAAGCTTTGAAAATGTAAACGTTTCTGGGATCGACAATGCAGCTTGAAACAAGACATGTTTGTTAACTTTGTGTTTTCGCGGTCTTCAGTTTCTCTCTATGCACAGGGAATTTATTGATCTGTTTATTTACCTCTAACAGATCTTATTCCTATAAGAATAATTTAGTATGAAAAATCGAGTGAAACAATTATCTAAATGTGCGTGTTTTTCTATTTACTCTGAAAAAAAGAAAAATAAACCAATAGTTTCTATTTCTTAGTTTTATTCTAATAATTTAGTGCAAAAAAATCGAGTAAAACAATTATTCAAATGTATGTCAATTCATCTTCCTAGAAAGGGATGAACAAAACAAATGATTCAGTAACAAAAGACAATCAATCAAACATATGATACTTTACGCATTGGATTTATCTGCGAATCAGCCTCTCACGACGTAAAAGAAACCAAAAACTACATCAATCATTACCTGGTGCATCAAGAGGATAACCCTACCCCAAAATATAATTATTATAACAATATAATTATTATTATTATTATTATTATTATTATTATTATTATTATTATTATTATTATTATATAATAATAATAATAACAACAACAATAATAATAATAATAATAATAATAATAATAGGAAACTATTGACTGACTAATGTGAAAAGAGCTGTATAACAAAGAGCTCACAATTTTATTCCTTATCGTTCCTTCGCCAAACACTTACGAATGAAATAATCTTTTCCTTGAACTGGAGTTTTTCTTGAAATACGTAACGCAAGATGTCACCAAATGGAAGTAGTGTTTCACATTCTGTACCAATCGCCCATTCTAACGTATGTAGCTATAAAAGTATTTTATCTTGTGGTTATTTGAAAATATGAGTTATTTATTAATGATTTTATCAACATTCTGAATATATATAGGTGAATGCAGGAGTCCGTAGTATACCTTGCTCCAAAGAAGTTCACCCTGCCACACCCTTACTTCGCGGCGAGTAACCAAAAAGATCATGTAACTGAGATAGCAGAGATGGTGGTCTTGGCTATAAACGCAGGAACTCGCCCCACTTCAAGTCTGTGGCTGGTTGAAATTCCTCAGAGCGGAATGTACCAGAAAGTCCTGTGTCCAACTACACTTTGCATAATAAAGTAACGCAGGTTGCACCAGTTTGAAAACAAAAAACAAATAAATTTTTTTTACCGAACTCGTACCGAACAAAACACCCAGGAAAAAGGTAAGTAAATAAAAAGGTAAAACATCGACGGACATAAACACAGTAAATAAAACTTTTTTCGCGGATAACTGGAGAATCCCATCTAAGAAATTGGAGGAGATCCTTTGCATCTCAAGGCGAGGTCAATAACTCAAAAATTCTAAAATAAATAAATAAATAGTTTGAAAACAAGACTATCACTGCATAGTAATAGCAAACAATATTTTATTATTACCTCCGCCAAGGTTATAAAATCGAATCGGTTTATTTATGTCTGTGTGTCTGTGAACAGGATAACATCAAAAGTTCTTGACAGATTTTGACAAAATTTTACCACTGATAGATCTTAGGTCTTGGACGACCCCATTAAATTTTAGAGATGTTCCGGATCTAGATCCGGATTTGCATTTTTCGCATTTTGTATTTATCTACACTGCATTATCCTTGTTAGGTTTTGTTACTGTCGACAGAGTTGGTATAATCACTATGATAAAAACTCAGCAGATTTTGTTACTTTTGCCAGAGTCGGGATCATCGAAAAAGCAACAACTTTCGGATTTCCAATTATCTATTTGATAGTAATAACAACAAAGTTTCTTCAAAGTTTCCAGACTTTTAGCAATACGGTTAAATGAATAGAGACTTCATTGACAATCTACCGATGGAAACATCCGTCGTTTAATATTTAAGCCTATTTGTTTGCGAATAAACAATATTCCCTCGTAATTAAAGGAGCAACATAATTTTGTTTCCAAATAACGGGCAAGTAATACTGATGGTTTTATGTCATAATAACAATAACATTTTCTTTCATAATCATTAAAATGGATTTATCACGAAAAAAAAAAAAAAACAATTTACATCATCACAATGGTTTCCAGCACACAATCCAAAGTAATCTATAATATATTCACAGAAAAACCTTGTATTTTCTCTGAGAGAGAGAGAGAGAGAGAGAGAGAGAGAGAGAGAGAGAGAGAGAGAGAGAGAGAGAGAGAGAGAGAGCTGAGCCTTACATAATACTGGAAAGCATCACCCCTACCCCCGAAAATATCTCTCTGATCTCCATAACACCGTTGAGTCACCGCTGATTAAAGATGCGCAGGATTCCAAGAATAGAAAGATGATCTGTACTAATGAAGTCGTTTCATCATATGACTGACGAACTTCGTAGGATTGTAGACTATCCTAGGATTTTTAATCATCCTTGTCCAAGGATTTCAGAGCCAGCCGGATAATCTATACGTTGTTATAAGTATTCCAGAAATATTGGCAAAGCAAGCATGAATTCGAGAGAGAAATTTTAATCATTACTATTGTAATTTGTTTATGCTATTATTCATTATAATGACGATTTTTAGGAAAATAGTAAGAACATTTATCACAACTCTAAATGAGCCCGTGGCAGCTTTGATGTTTCTTCTCTTATATTTTTTAAATCTCACTGTGCTTGTAAACTTTGGGTTACATAGATTTTCTCCTTAATCCCTTACATTACTTCTTTGTTCTTGAATTTCATTTCCCGTATAATTCTCAACTCTTTGCTTTTGTATTTAAATTTCCGTTTTATATTTTTGAAAAAGTAGGTGAGGATACTATAAATTTCCCCACCATCTTTTATTATGAATAAATGTATATTCCCCAAAATCATGACAATTGCTCCTTAAGAAGTGCACAATCAAAGCTGACGAGGAGGATAACATGACAGTCCTTCCCTCCAACTTATCTAACTCTTATGCATTAGAAAAGAAATATTGTCCTTCCGGGATTCCTAATTAAGGTTCTGTTGACAGAGAAAGAAGGAAAATGAAGCGAGATGAAGGGAAAGGAAGGATTAATAGCTCCCAGCAGCTCTCGGGAAATGGATCAGACGAAGCCTTGAAATTTCATGGGAGCACAATTTAAGTCTAAGCGATCCATCTGAAGACTTAATGAATTAAAGTATCTTTAAAAAAATAAATGAATTACAATATTGAATATCATATTCAAAAGATCCGTAACGCGTTTTCCTTGACACATTAAATGCATTTTTCCTTTAGTCACTTTCCGAGTGGGAATACCTTAACGTGATAAAAAGGTTTGTATATAGTCATGATCAGCAAATCTGTACTGGTCAGGACCACCCATATTAGGTTGGTTTGCTGTGAGCGATCAGTCTGAAATCTCCAATCATCATCAATCCGCAGTGGCCAGTGGGGTAACGATAATGGCCAACCCCCAGACTTGATTTGGGACATGTCTGACGCTTTTGTCCTGCAGTAGAATAGAAACGGCTGAATATGTTATGGTGGTTGTAATAAAATAGATCTTTAATTACTATAAAGTAGAAGTGATGTAGAAAAATTTCATTACACAAAACATTGCATAGTCTGCTGAGCTACACAGACTTCAATGAACTTTAATTAGAATTCGTTCAGTTCCTCACAATATCTCACTTTCAAATTTCAAGTAGAAATTTCATATCTTCAAAACTGGAAACCAGGAAAACACATTGTATTAAAGAACCCAAAATCTAAAGAAAACTTACAGATAATTATAGTACAAAAAAACAAGCATACTTTAAGATTTAAAGGCTACTCGTGAATGGCAGAGGAAAGGGGCAATGACAATGCCCTAGCTAGCAGGACAATGTCCTAGAGACTGCACCATATATACATATGATCAACGCCCAAGCTGGGATCTGCGGGGGCCAGGCAATTGCTGTTGATGACTCAGCAGGTAGATCTATAGGCTCCTCCAAACCACCCAACCTTAGGTCACAGGATGGTGAGGTTATAAACACTACAAGAAACTCTCGAGCTTGAGCGTGACTCGAACCCCAATCCGGCAGATCACCAGGTAGGAACGTTTCCAATAGGCCATCACAACCCATGGGAGGACTGAAATAGCGAGGATCTACTAATACTGAGGGAGTAATAAGATATAAGTTCAAAGTCCAAAAGGGGGTGAATTAACGATCAACAAGGAGCAGAGGGGCAACCTTACGAACAAAGTTCTCACATGACAAATCTAAGGTAAAGACGCTTAATTCGACGAACTGCTCATAAGCGACGTCCCTTTGGGTGGAACATTAAATCTAATTGGGCGCTGTACGTCATTCTTGTTTGGTGTTGGGAAAGAAGGATGGGCTCAAATTCAAAGGCTCCTGTCTAGAGGGATTATCTGTTACTGGTTACGGAAGTAATTTTAGTATTTCGTTTTTCTTCCCGAACGCTTCATACATATCCTTTTACCTGGCTTGAAATGTCAGTTTATAAACTCTGCAAAATGGCTGTAGACATATATAGTATATCTCAAATATATATATATATATATATATATATATATATATATATATATATATATATATATATATATATATATATATATATATATATATATATTTCTTTCCATTCTCTCTCCGTCCCTTGGGTAGAGCAGAGAGGAAGTATTCATACCCTGGTGAGAGTGGGTACCGCGAGAGGTACACAGGCAGACCACAATCCTTGCGTGGGTGTGTATGTATGTATGTGTATATCTATCTAAATATTTAGCAGTAACTTTTGACGGCAGGTTACACTAGTTTGTGTATGTGTATGTGTATGTGTATATATATCTTTTTTGTATCGCAATGATCAGCAAAGCTGTGTTCGTCAGGGTCACCTATACTAGGTTGGTTTCCTGTGAGCAATCAGACAAAAGTCTCCAACCATCTCCAATCCACAATAGCCATTGTGGTGATGAAAGGTGGCCAAACCTCCAGGTATGAATAAAGAAATGTCTGAGGCCTTTGTCTTAGAGCGGAATAGAAACGGCTTAATTTGTTGTGTGTGTATATATATATATATATATATATATATATATATATATATATATATATATATATATATATATATACACACACACACCCATCCATATATATATATATATATATATATGTATTTATGTGTATGTGTATAGGGAGTAAACATCGACTCCACATAGACAAAGAATATTTACACACACACACACACACACACACACATATATATATATATAATATATATATATATATATATATATATATATATATATATATATATATATATATTCGTCTAAAGCAGTTCGTTTACATAGTGGTAAAAATTCATATTACTGTATATACATGTTAGGATGACACAAGGCCAATATATTGGGAGTTAAATGGCAGGACAGGATTAGAAATGAAACTATATGTGAGATTACTCGAGTGCCATATGAAGATAAGATCATGGTCACAGTATTTGTATTTTCCGTGCACATAATACAAGTAATGATATTCATGCCAAACTTATGATAATAAAATATAAATTAACATTTTCTTTTCTGTTTATTGTTTATCTCGAAAGTGGACATCTATTTACTTTAATACAAAAGTAAATCTATAACGTCATAACTTTATACAAAAAAAAAAAAATATAACTTCCATAGACGAACCAGTTCTTTTTCGAAGGAACAAAAACCTAAAATTCCAAGGAAACTCGCCTTTAGTCACTTCCACATTCCTCCTCTAAAAGGAATAAACTTCTGCCCACCAAAATCTTCCACAGCCTAAAGGCATTTTCTAAAATCTACGCCGGCGTCTAGTAAGAAGCTTCCCTTTTTTTGGTAAAAAATAATAAACCGTTTGCTTTTGTCCCAAAAGGTTCTAAATATCTATATAACACACGTACATACGAACATGCAGTGAAATACGTACAGTTGGACACAATAATTTCTGGCACACCTCGTTTTGATGAGCTGTACACCGTCACACCTTTACTGCAATACACGGCTAATAACCAGAAATGAGAGTGTACGGAGAGATAGCACAGGTGGTAGGAAAGACTAAGAACAAGAACTCGTCACGTAGAAAGTGAGTGACAGGGTGCACTTTCTTAGAACGAGATGTGCCAAGAATTCCCGTGTCGTCCTGCACATACCTTTTCAAGGAGAATTTGGTACAGTTGATGAAAAGATGTTTCGTTAGGTGTGGTCTACGTAAAAATTAAATTTTGCTTAAGGAATGCCTTAGGCCTGGTATTCTATATTATGCCTATTACGAGAGAAGGTTTTAAAACTGTATGTAAGCAAAAGATATTTACGTTTAACAAGAAGTATGCTAAAGAAACAAAACACACGGTATCACTATGATTTGTTCTCGTGAATTATTGCATATGTAAAAGTAATATATATATATATATATATATATATATATATATATATATATATATATATATATATATATATATATATATATATATATATAGTACACACACAGAACATGTGTGTAATTATTATTATTATTATTATTATTATTATTATTATTATTATTATTAATATTATTATTATTAATACTTGCTAAGCTATAACCCTAGTTGGAAAAGCAAGATGCTATAAGCCCAAGGGCTCCAACAGGGTAAATAGCCCAGCGAGGAAAGGAAGTAAGGACAAACTACAAGAGAAGTTTAAGAACAATAATAACAATAAAATAAAATTGCCATATATAAACTATAAAAACTTGAAAATAACAAGAGAGTAAAAACTTCAAAATAACCAGAGGAAGAGAAAGAAGATATACTAGTGTGTTCGAGTTTACCCTCAAGCAAGAAGGTAAACCGTAAATATGATATAATTTGACAATAAATAAGGAAAGCCAATTATCAAGTTTTAATCATTAAATTTTTATTCTTATAAGAGTATTCCTGTGAACAAGTAATCCAATTCCTAAGAGACGAAATGAATCCGTGCGGTGCAGTGTTTATCTGTCTCTATTTCTCTCCCTTGTTTGAATGTCATCTACAGAAACTATCTCAAAGTCTCGTCTTCCCTTTGACACTTTCTTGCGTGAAAGCCCTGTTTAAGGAGGCTTCTATCTCAAAGACTTTCTCATCCAACACATCGTCTCAGAAAACGACACTTTCAGAGGTGAAATACGGGACAGGGTAAAGACGTGTTATCTCTTTTTAGCTGTTTAGGATGAGGACTAAATTTCATTCAGAGGCCACCACAACCACAGGCCCACAAGTAAATAAGTGGCGGATTTTCAGTAATCCAACCTGAGAAACAGAGAACATGTTTTGAAGATTTAAAGGTGGTTCATAAATGGCAGAGGCAATGGACACTGACAAAGCCCTAGACACTTATCGCACATACATATAATCAGCGTCCAAGTCCTCTGTCCACCCGAGATAAAACCAGGAAAGGCCAGGCAATGGCTGCTGATGATTCAGAAGGTAGACCTATAGGCACCCCCAAATCCCCCAATTCTGAGCTCAAAAGGGTGGTGAGGCAGCAGACGCTAGAAGAAACTATCGAGCTTCAGCAAGACATGAATTTCCGTCCAGGAGATCGCCAGGCAGGGAAGATTCCAATAGGCTGCCACAGTTATCGAAAACTGCTCTACTGTTCAAGTGCTTCCTAGATCAAGCTAGCCTGCAAAGGCTAAATTTTAATTTCCCAAAATAATACAGCACAGTATGGAAGCCGTAAACTTAATAACAGTCTTCATTTCATCAGACTGAACTAACATCAACTTTCATAATAGACAATTCTTAATCTACATTGGAACTTTCAGATATTCTATTGGGACTCTTAACAGGGCATTTCTACCTAAACACCTCAAAGACTTTATTATTAGTATTATTATTATTATTATTATTATTATTATTATTATCATCATCAATCTCTCTCTCTCTCTCTCTCTCTCTCTCTCTCTCTCTCTCTCTCTCTCTTCGTTTATTTCTATATATACAAAGCTTTGCTTAATCACCGATTTATTCTACCAGCTTTTAATAGCAATCTGTCTGATGCAATCAAATCCTTGAGGAAGTGTTTTGGCTTATGCCGAAGCCTGAGGTAAAAATAATCTTTTCTCAATCACTAATATAAGTAGACTTATCCAGTTTGGTTCGAGTCGTTTTCCTCTCAACAAAGACATATTCAAAACCAACCAAAAAACTACTTAAAAAAAAAACTACTTAAAAAAAAAACTACTCAA
>NC_090727.1:91165170-91187670 GCF_036898095.1 Palaemon carinicauda | reverse complement strand
ATTTCCCTTTCACTTGTAACTGCATTCAGCTCCCTTTGTTGAATTAACCCCGCCCATCTATTTACACGATCCCTATCAAAACACAATTTATGCATGGTCACTGAAATAACATTGATTATGCCTTATTACTAAAGCAGAGAGAGAGAGAGAGAGAGAGAGAGAGAGAGAGAGAGAGAGCGTTATAACTAGTTCCAATAAAACAGAAAATACACTTCCACTTATCCCTTTGTGATCTAATTAATAAGGCAGAAAACAGGACCCGAGGAGAAGTTTCATTTGGTGAAACGAGTCTCCATTGCCAAAATTTAATAAACGATAAGAGTACTGAATCAATACCATAGCCCTGGATATGATAATACAAAGGGATTTAATGGAATCGAGGTTTTGTTTCTATCCTATGATAAATATCTCTTGGATCGACGTTGGAATGTTAAGTATGTCATATTTGTAATACTTGTTACCATCTTGTATGTGTACGTTTGTTTGTTTTCAGTTTTTCCGCACAATCCTTAACAAAGCACAGGTCTATCTTTTTACTTTTTCATTCCATTTTACAATCATATTATTCCGAACACTATAGTAGATATTTTGCTCTAAATTCAACCTTACCCTTGCTATTCCTTTTTACAGTAATATATATATCACTCCGAACAGATTGGTAAAAATTTTGCACCAAATGCAATCTTAATAAAAAAATATAGGAATATCATACATTTGTGTACATACTTCTACCTTCCAAGATAAAATAAACAAGCATAAGCAAACCGTCATCATAATAAATTGAACAACATTCAAATGAGAAGAGACTACCTCTTTACAAGGGGTGTCAACAAGGGCTAATCAATAAAGTTGATAACAGATATATGATCACATGATCACAAAGACTGCAAAGTAAATTCTTAATTAGTGTAACAGAAAAATCACCACACCGTAAAATCGTGAACAATAACTGCTCACTCATTAGCTTGAAAATTAATTAAAGTTACTAATTTATATATATTTTCTAATTCCATTAAAGGGTCCAATAACATGAAGGGTAATTATTGACGATTGAGTTACTGGAGAAGGGTAATAAATACATCTTTACAGCTCTCTCTCTCTCTCTCTCTCTCTCTCTCTCTCTCTCTCTCTCTCTCTCTCTCTATAAATATATCTATCTATCTATCTATCTATATATATATATATATATATATATATATATATATATATATATATATATATATATATATATATGTGTGTGTGTGTGTGTGTGTATAATTTTCACGTTACACAACCTTTTCCTCTTGAAAGAGAGTAGCTCTCCACAGAAGGGTAGAAGTGTTTAGGGTTGGAGCATTGCTAGATCCCAGACGTATTATCTAAACCCAGCCAGAAGCATTAAATATTAACACTTGTTTAGACTGCTGGGCGGTATGCCGGGAGCGACCAACAGACCCAGTAAAGGCGATCCAATAACTGGCGTATGTTTACCACTCAAGCTGAGGGCACCTACCAATTGCAAGCCAACGCCTAATTTTGGCCCTAAACATTGGAACGACTTGACGAAGTTTAAAGGCTTTTAAAGGTCACCATTGACTGGCAGAGGCAAGGGTCAGTGACACTGCCCTAGCAAGCAGGACAATGCCGTAGAGATTGACCATATACATTTGATCAGCACCTAAGCACCCTCCCCTCAGCTAGGACCATGGAGGGGCATGCAATGGCTACTGATGACTTTACTGGTAGATATAAAGGCTCTCCCAAATCCTCTTCCCGATCCTTACCTCACAAGGATGGCGAGGTTGCAGACACTAAAGAAACTAACGAATTTGAGCGTGATTCGAACCCAAGTCCGGTGACAGCCAAGCAGGGACGTTTCCAATAGGTCACTACAAAAAAAATCTTGCATAAAAAAGGTGAACAGGAAAAGTCCCACAACCTCCAACGGCTCTACTCAAATTATCACAAAAATAGTCTTCCATATGAAAACAATAAACATGATTTACGATGTCTTCCGCATTTTCAGCAAGAGGGCGACCTTATTGGACGCAATAAAGGTATCAAAGCCTGCCAGGATCTTTCCCCTCGAAAATAGTTTTCCAGGGGGTAATGGGGCAAGTTCCTAGATTACTTATAACAGGGAAGTGGGGCAAATTAGGACGTTACTTGAGAGAGAGAGAGAGAGAGAGAGAGAGAGAGAGAGAGAGAGAGAGAGAGAGAGAGAGAGAGTAAAATCCTAGGTTACTTATAACAGGGAAATGGGGCATGTAAGGACGGTTGCTTGTGAAGGTAAATACAGCAAGTTTCTTGGTTACCTATAATCGGGAAATGGGTCAAGTTATAAAGTTACTTGTGATGATGAATAAAGCAAGTTCCTCGGTTACTTATGAGGAGGAAATGAGGGCAAATTCTACCGTTCTTTAAAAAGGGTAATAGAACAAGTTCCTCGGTTACTTAAGATAATGAGGTAAGCTCCAACGCTACTTGTGAGGGCTAATAAAGCAACTTTCTTGTTTACTTATGATAGGGAAATGGGATAAGTCATAACATTACTTGTGAGAGGTAATAGAGCAATTTCCTTTGTTACTTATATATAACAAGGAAATGGGCCAAGTTTAAAGGTTACTTGTGAGGGGTGTAATATAGCAAGTTCCTCTGTTGCTTATTGGTGGGTAATAGGCACGTTCCTCCATTATTTATAATCGATTACTTTTCAAATAAAGATAACACACAAACTGCTTGAGTTCGTAAAGATAAAGTACTTATTTTGGGGGTTTAAAAACAAAATCAATTTGTCACCACAATCGTACCTATGAAAGAAAGCATATTCGAATATTCAATTGTAATAATCTAGAATGATTAATACGGACTGACAGTGTAAATTACCTGTCAACTTTAAAGAAAATAGGACCCCACAAAGTCATGGTAAGAATATAGAGTTGACAGAGAATTTCTGGAAAATGGTGTCACAACTCTGATTATCTAACTACCAAGCCTTTTAAGACCTTATTTTGACTCTTTCAGATTAAAGGCAACCTTAATTTTTCTTAACCCCCTACACTAGATTTACAACTTCTACACAAGGTTTATGTTTTTTCCTTGGTCAAGACCCATGGACCATTTGAGTTCTATCTATCCTTCCAACTGAGATTGATATGATCTCGCAGTTGCTGGCTCCTTCGTCTAATGCATGGAATAACGAACAGGTAACATATAAAGAATAATGTCCTCACAATCTTGAAAACTACAAATCCTGACAATTTCAACGCGCTGCTTCGCCAGTTTCTTAAGAAGTCCGAGCACAAGGAATGTAGGACGTTAAAGCTGAAGATAATGTTAATGAGTTGAACCGCTAAACACAAAACCGCATCATCCATTTTCAAGATCTCCCATAACAACAATAAGAAGTCATTAAAGCTTACATGAAAGATAGTAAAGGAAGCTTAGTTCCTCCAACTACAGGGATAACTACTTCCCTAAAAATGCAATCAACTCATTACTCTAACAATAGTTTATTATGAATAAAAATATAAAATTCTTCTTATGCACCAAAACTACCTTACTGAATAAGGCGTATAAAATGCTTGTGTGTAAGAGCACGGAAAAGAGATAGGATGGAAGAATATAAGCTGGGAAAATACAACTCTATGTACAATTACTAGAGAGAGAGAGAGAGAGAGAGAGAGAGAGAGAGTGGGGGGGAGGGGGGAATGAGGTGTAATGGACGAGTTGCATTAATAGCCTAAATTTATTAAAATATCTCACAATGTCTTTTTGCAAAAATTCTGCGATTCTTAAATCAATAAAAAAAAATTTGAATTCTTTTGTTTTCCATAATGGTTACTCATAGATTTTTCATTCGAATTACCTGTAAACTTAGTTAATAATAACAAAGGTGAAGTTTTATGAACAGTGAAATCAATATTGAACATGACCATTCGTGAAGAATATTCTCTTTAGTGGTAACAGAGAGAAGAGACACTTTAGCTATGGTACGCAGCTCTTCTACGAGGACACTCCAAAATCTAACCATTGTTCTCCAGTCTTGGATAGTGCCATAGCCTCTGTACCATGGTCTTCCCCTGTCTTGGGTTAGAGTACATTTGCTTGAGGGTACACTCGGGCATACAATTCTATCTTATTTCTCTCACACTTGTTTTGTTACTCTTCCACTTTTTTTAGTTTATATAGGAAATATTTATTGTAATGATATTACTGTTCTTAAAATATTTTATTTTTCCTGTTTCCTTTCCTCACAGGGCTATTTTCCCAGTTGGAGCCCCTAGGCTTATAGCATCCTGCTTTTCCAACTAGGGTTATAGCTTAGCAAGTAATAATAATAATAATAATAATAATAATAATAATAATAATAATAATAATAATAATAATAATACCAATATTCACTTAATATTAGGAGGCATACTTCAAAACTACCGTTGCATCATCTTAGCTTCCTTTTTTTACATTAGTTACTCAAGAAATACTTTCTTCTTATTAAATGTGCACGGAGATTATTGTACATGAAATAAGCTGTGTAAGATTTATAAATCATTTGTGATAAAATGTGATGATATTTTTCCTTCTTGCCCGTTGTACAATTGCAACTAAACCCTTGGAATGATGTACAGTAATATCCACAGCAATTCATCCTCCCCAGTATCCCCACTCACACACTGATAACCCTCATGGTAAGAACGGCCATCAAATCTGAGGTAATGGTGAGGTTAAAGGGTTTTCTGCTTTTCTCTTGAGTTTCATTCTCATTCCTTTTTCTGAATAATGACTTTCAACAGATTTCACTAAATAAGAATTGTTTCTGGAGTATTTAGGCTATATGTTCTTTGAACTGTACTGAGGCAAATACTCATAAAATACCAATATTTTTTCCAAATTTTAGATGTTTCAAAATTCCAAAAGTTGTGACAGAAAACTCACATTTTAAAAGGGAAACGCACACATGACCACCACCTAACCTAAGGTTCCCCACCTAACTTAACCTAGGAGCAGTATGTTTACCTACTTACAAACTGGGGAAAGCACTACCCGGTCTCCTAGAATGGGTATCCTTTGCTTACCCTAAGGAAACTCATAGAAGAATTATTCTTGAAAATCTTACCACAACATAAGAAGCAATATCGCCGGATGACAAGGGACACCAGACACCTTACCTGCAATAAGAGAGAGGATTGATTAGTTAATACATAAATGCAATATGCTGATTAAAGTCAAATCTTCTAAATTAATAAAAAATAAATCTGAAAAAAAATATATCACCCACAACATTAATGATCATAAACGGTTTGCCGGATACTGAGAGAGAGAGAGAGAGAGAGAGAGAGAGAGAGAGAGAGAGAGAGAGAGAGAGAGAGAGAGAGAGAGAGAGAGAGAGAGAGTTATCCCATATGCCCAATATAAAAAGAGGAAAGGAAGCTTCAAAGAACAGAGATAAGAATGTAAGAATGAATTATGAGAATGTCACTGTGAAGGATTGGGAAATTATTTCGTTCATGGAGGCTATAATAAAACAGCATCACAGAAAAAATACATTAATTGTCTCTATTATTACCACACTACTAAAACATTTTCCCAAATATTGAATTTCGTGTACTCAATAACACTGAAAGGTTCTCCATCTTTATGAGCTAGAATAAGAGAGGAAGGAATTGCACATTTAACATTCTAGCCAATAAGAAATGCATTTCTTATTTCGTTCGTTCCACACATCATCGGTCAACTGATACCGTCTTGTAACTCACATTATCGGACAGATGTTCCCTTTAACTAAAATCATTCCTTTCCAATCCTCTATGAAATCTACTTCACTTCGTCTGAAGGTTAGACAGAAATCTGGGAAGACCTTAGTTTCTATAAACGAGACTGTTTGTTGGAGACTGCCTGACAAAGATTAGAACTTTCTCAATTTCTTTTGGTTTATGAACTTTATACTTTTAAAATTAACATTATACCAACCCTCACAAAAATCTGAATACACACACACACACACACACACACACACACACACACACACATATATATATATATATATATATATATATATATATATATATATATATATATATATATATATATATATATATATATATATATATGCGCATTAGTACCTAAAAAACCAATAAACAAATTTATACAAAAAATAGTACCTTACCAGCTGAAGTGACTGGGCCAAATTTCGCCCTCAAAAGTCTGAATCGCCAAATCCATTCGTTCGTCCCCATAGAAAAGTTTTGAGTCAGTTGGAATGAAATCGCGGACCAACTTTCTTCCCGCTCCACAAATTACTCGGTAAGGGTTAAGCTTTAAAGCCGAAAGCCCTAGAGGGATTTTATTTGATTATTTTTATGGAATCTTTTGAGATTTCGAAACCCATAGAAAGGAAAAGAGATCGCCATTCTTCGAATGGTAACATAAATAACATTTTAGTTTCAATTTGTAAGTTTACAGATCCTTACCATAACCAAAATTAGACTTACCTTCACGGAAACCATAAATAAAATCAATATTTCTCAAAAGGCATTTTCAACGTCTTTTTATTTTCCAAACATATGTTCATAAAAGAAAAGGATCACGTGAACAGGATGTCCCGGATAGAAGTGAATGGAAAAGATTTACACGAAACAGCGACCTTTTATGTGGATGGGTAAAGGCTGTAGACAAAAAAGAAAAAGACCTTCATATAAATTATATCTTTAAATCTAAATTATATCAAATATAGGCAAAAGGAAAATGGTTTTTGGAGATCTTATCAAAATAGCACTAAACATAACCATGGCATTTCTAATTCCAAGGTGTAAAAAAAATCATATATTTATTAAGTAACATCAACAGACCTTGTCAATTGACTGTAACTAAAATCATTATGTTCGAAAAAAAAAATTTTAGTGTATAATTGTTCAAGGTCTCAATCGATAGAAATATAAAACATTCGAATAAGCAATTTTTAAAAAACAATTATTCGAAATATGATTCTTAGAAAATCAGTTGTTCGAACACACAATTGATCGAAATGCAATATACTCGAATAGGCAGTTTTTGAAAAGCAATTGAACTCAGAATGAATCAAAATACAAAATATTCGAAAATGAAGTTTTCGAAAACCAATTGCTTAAACAAATAATCGTTTACTAATGAAGCCTTCACAAAACAGCTGGAACAGCTGGAAAGACGGTCAGGAATTCCCTTGGGGATCATCACCTCCGTCAGTCATCTGTACTGATGGAAGGAATCCATTAAGGCCAAAGCCTTGGCAAACTCCTTCTCTGGATCACTGTCAGGAAATGAGCTCACACTTTACACATCAATTAACGTAATGAGAGTAATTCTCTCTCTCTCTCTCTCTCTCTCTCTCTCTCTCTCTCTCTCTCTCTCGAGGGTTAACTACTCCTGTAATTGCTAAGTGGCTACCTTTTTTTTGGTAAGGGCAGAAGAAACTCTTAACTATGGCTGCAGCTCTT
Organism: Palaemon carinicauda; assembly: GCF_036898095.1. Lineage (NCBI taxonomy): Eukaryota > Metazoa > Arthropoda > Malacostraca > Decapoda > Palaemonidae > Palaemon > Palaemon carinicauda. Next base: position 91,180,219 of record NC_090727.1, on the reverse strand, counting down.
CTAGGAGAAGGAGGCTCCAAAATAAAACCTTTGTTCTCTATCCTTGGGTAGTGCTATAACCTCTGTACAATGGTCTTCCGCTGTCTTGGGTTAGAGCTCTCTTGTTCGACTGTACACTCGGGCAAGCTTTTCTATCTATTTCCCTTTTTCCCTATCCTCACTGTGCTATTTTCTCTGCTGGAGGCCTTGGGCTTATATTATCATTCTTTTCACACTAGAGTTGTAGCTTAATAATAATAATAATAATAATAATAATAATAATAATAATAATAATTCAGGCTAACGAAATAATTGACATCAAACAGAATATCTAGAAATAAAAGCAAACAACAGTAAGGACGCACCTGGCTACGTTTATAAGCACAGCTGAATAAAATTCATTACCTTAAGGTAAAATCAAATTATTATTGAAAACTTTTAACATATCAAAATCCCTCTCACCAGCTTCTGCTGTTATCAAAACACGGCTGCCATGTCTAGCCACAGAGGTCGACACTAATTACAATATTTTGTAAGAAAAACAGTTGAAACGCAACTACACCCTTGGACATTCTCGAACACTATAAAATCTATTGGAATATCCCTACACTACTACTACTACTACTACTACTACTACTACTACTACTACTACTACTACTACCATTACTATCATTACTATTATTATTATTATTATTACTATTATTATTATTATTATTATTATTATTATTATTAGTTACGCTACAACACTAGTTGGAAAAGCAGAATGCTATACTGTAAGCCCAAGGACTCCAACAGGGAAAATAGTGAGGAAAAGAATTAAGAGAATAAATAAACTACAAGTAAACTAATGGAGATTCAAAATACCTTCAGAACAGTATCATTAAAATATATCTTTCATATAAAATTATAAACTACTAAAAGAGACTTATGTCAGTCTGTTCAACATAAAAACATTCGTTGCAAGTTTGAACTTCAAAAGTTCCGCTAGCATGGCTTCAATGCCACAGCCTTCTCAATCTCTTGTACTGAACTAACGATCGCCTCCAGATATGGAATACGTCGGCTGGAAAAATGTAGAATGGGAAGATGCCACCCGTCGAAGAATATGTCAGACGCTTACTTCAATATTTTAAAAAATGCTTGCTTGTTGTCAGCCTACATTCTGCCCCTTAGAAAAAGAGAGAGAGAGAGAGAGAGAGAGAGAGAGAGAGAGAGAGAGAGAGAGAGAGAGAGAGAGAGAGAGAGAGAGAGAGAGAGAGAGAAAATACCATCAGAGAAAAATATGGTAAAATTTAATTTTATGTGCATACCAAGTTTCTTCATAAATATCACTATGGGATTTTTAAATTGTTTTGCGGAAGCAAAAAGTCATATGCAGCTGGATTCTAATTTCCTCTTACAAAGAAATTTTCTCTATTTCGCATAAAAACCTTTGCAAACAGACAAGTAGTGTTCAAAAGCTTTGTCTCTGAATTTAATAAGATTAATATTAGTTGAGAATAGAAGTCCCCATGTTAATAACCTCTGGCACTAATTGTTACAATAGGAAAAAATTACACTTCGTCACTTGACAGAAGCAAAGAGTTCCATTTAAAAAGAAAAAAAAAACTTCCAGCGATGAGGCCATCCAATTCAATGAATTTTCTCATAATTCATCTCAAGCCCATTTAAAACATTTAACGCCTCACCGGCAACTTTAATCAATTACTATTTAAAAAAGGAACGAAATTGACGAGTTTCTATCAGAAAAGGTGATCAGTAATAAGATGACTGTCCAATGAATTTCATTGAGAGATGTAATGTTTTAAATACTCCATTAAAGTACTCCTCCAACCTTGGCTACTTTCCTGTTTAGTCCTCAAATTCACTCTTCTTTAATAATCCAAAAGGATTTATACTTCTTTTTTCATTGGAAACCAAATGCAACCAACTTACCTCTCTCTCTCTCTCTCTCTCTCTCTCTCTCTCTCTCTCTCTCTCTCTCTCTCTCTCTCTCTCTCTCTTCACAATAAAACATTTTCTTCCTTCCCCTCTCATATAGACACAACATAACACTGCACTTCTAACCATCAGTCCGGATTACGAGGCAGGCGTTTCCTTTAAAGGTTTGAAGGCCGCTCGTGATTGACAGAGGCAAGGGACACTTACATTGCCCTATCAATCTGGACAATGCCCTAGAGACTGGCCATATATACATATGATAAGCAGCCAAACCCCTTCTCCCGACAAGCTAGGACTAAGGAGTACCTGGTAATGGCTGCTGATGACAGATAGACCCATAAGGTTCCCCTAAAACCCCCATCCTTAGCTCACATGCATGGTGAGGTTACAGCAACCAGAGGAACTAAAGAGTTTGAAGTAGACTCGAACCCCAATCTGGCATTCACCAGTCAGGGACGTTACCACATTGACCACCACAAAAACAATCCCCTTTTCTCCTATAATAGGCAGTTTGTCAAGTCTTTACTCTTGGTAACTCTGAATTGCGCTTCTCTTTTCGAGCTTTCCCTCACTAACTTTCTACCTGATCTTCATTTATGTTTGCATTCAAAATGTAACGTAATATTCAATCACGCCTATTCTACAGGATATCTCGAGCATAATTGACTTTGGTAAAAAGTATCCTGATATTTCCTTGGCATGAATTACATTTCATACTTAATTTCGAGTCATACCGCATCATAATTGTGGTAGTTTTTCTACGGCACTTGGTTAGGTGACACTCTTGCAATATCAAATAATATTGCTCCACCAACTAATATATCAAGAATATATTATTATAAATAATAGGTAATTAGAATCTATACTATAAATACCATATTTAAATACTAATATGCAACTAATAATAAACAATAAGTAAATAAGGGAAGGAGAGAATCCTCTGTTGTACTTTATATCAAGGGACCTTGATCTCAAGCCTGTGCAAAGGTCATAAACAACACCTGTCTTCATAGCCATAGAAATAAAGAGAAATGTTTTTATTGTGTCCCCGTAAGACAACACAAAAGACCCACCGATAACATGCAATAGAATAAAATAAAATAAACACTAAACTAAAAATGAAAAGAAAAAAAAAAGAAACATGGATTCGAACCTGGAATCTTCTGATCCGTAGTCAGACGCGTTATCCGTTGCGCCAAAAGGTCGTTGCAAGTTAAGTTATTTTTCTACTTCTATTATACTTTACAATAATCTTTATCAATTCTCTAAACTTTCTTTGGATAAATGTTATTTCTGCTGTTACTCTATAATGAGTCTGTGGGAATGAAATGAAGAAACACAGGAAAATACCAAAAAAGGCAGCATCTCTATCTTCTGTCATTCTGAAATTAACTCTGAACTATTTCGAACATTCACTTAAATATATAAATGGTGGATTTAAGAACATTATAAATTGAAAAACAGCTATTTCCAAGAGGATCCAGTATTTTTGAAAATATTCCATGACAACAAATATTGCTTCTTACAGTTACTATATATATATATATATATATATATATATATATATATATATATATATATATATATATATATGTGTGTGTGTGTGTGTGTGTGTGTGTGTGTGTGAATGAATATGTAGTTTATGTAACGAGGAATTATATTTTTCAAAGCATTTCCTAATGAAAATCTCAATGTGGCAAAATATGTTTACCGAATTTTAACTTCAGACTGAGAGTTGCATCTAATTAAATTGGGTAAACTATCGATTAGATTATCTGTCCTTATCTCTAATATGTTCCAGTTTGTAATCTTCATGTCAAGATAATTTGTCTTTTTTCTAAAAACAATCCTTTTAACCTAAAAATTAGTGACCGACATTTTTAGCTGGAAAATACAAGTTTACTTACGATAATATTTGTATTTTATTTTCTATTACATTATATGACCCCCCTCTCTCTCTCTCTCTCTCTCTCTCCTCTCTCTCTCCTCTCTCTCTCTCTCTCTCTCTCTCTCTCTCTCCTTGCTTAGTAAGCAATCAGCAACTGGTGCTTCATTCGCCAACCAGACAAAGATGGGAGAATATTTCTCTTCCAATTAATTCAATATGATTATGCAATAATTCAGTATGGTTCTGTTGACCCAAGTACCAAATCATGTACCTGTCGTTAGTCAACCAGGGAGGGTCGAAACCAAGGTGTAGAAAGAACAGGTTATATTGTTACATGATGATCTTAAAAAAAAAAAACGAAGAATCTTAACGTCTGCAAAGTCTACAGGTATTGGTCATAAGGTGAGGAAAGTGAACTTCGCATGACAAATTTGGGATATCGTAGAACTCAAAAGAACTGTATTTATTCACAATACATATACACTGACTGAAGGATGCATCTAGGCGGGGACTATTTTCTCTCTTTACACACACACACACACACACACACACACACACACACACACACACATCTTGTTGCAGAAGTCACAGCTGTGTAACGTGTACTAACAAATAACTAAATCATGATGTAAATTCCGGAAATTTTAGATGTTAATTATTACTATTATTACTATTATTATCATCAATTGCTATGCTATAACCTTGTTAGAAAAGCACAATGCTATAAGCCCGAGGGCTCCAACTAGAGAAATAGCCCAATGAAGAAAGGAAATAAGGAAACTACAAGAAAAGTAATTAACAATTAAAACAGTAACAACATGAAAAATAAATATGTTATATATAAACAATAAAAACTTAAAAAAAACAAGAGGAAGAGAAATAAGATAGAATAGCGTGCCCGAACGTACCCTCAAGCAAGAGAACTCTACACAAAGACAGTGACAGACCATGGCACAGAGGCTATGGCATAGGCCAAGACAAGAGAACGATGATTTTGGTTTGGAGTGTCCTTCTCCTAGAAGAGCTGCTTACCATGGCTAAAGAGTCTCTTCTACCCTTACCAAGAGAGACGTAGCCACTGAACAATTACATTGCAGTAGTTAAACCCTGGAACGAGGACGAATTGTTTGGTAATCTCAATGTTGTCATGTGTATGAGGACAGAGGAGAATATGTAAAGAATAGGCCCGACTATTCGGTGTAAGTGTAAGCAAAAGGAAAATGAGCCGTAACCAGAGAGAAGAATCCAATATAGTACTGTCTGGCCAGTCAAAAGACCCAATACCTCTCTCTCTCTCTCTCTCTCTCTCTATATATATATATATATATATATATATATATATATATATATATATATATATAATATATATATATATATATATATATATATATATAGAGAGAGAGAGAGAGAGAGAGAGAGAGAGAGAGAGAGAGAGAGAGAGGGTAGAAAGTTGAACGTAACCGAGATGAGGATGCTTAGGTGGATGAGTGGAGTAACCAAAAAGGACAGGGTTAGAAATGAACATATTAAGGGTACAGTAAAAGTCACTGAGGCATCAAAGAAAGTGCAAGAGGCAAGGTTAAGATGGTATGGCCACCTGATGAGAAGAGAAGGGCAACACATGGCAAGAGAAGTGATGGACGTGGAGGTGGATGGAACACGAAGGAGAGGAAGACCTAAGACCAGGTGGAGAGATTGCATTAGAGATGAGAAGGAAGTATGGGAGGAAATGACACAGGACAGAGGAAGATGGAAGAGACTCATTAGAAACGGCGACCCCGAATAGGGATAAAGCTAGGAAGAAGAAGAAGAAGAAGAAGATATATATATAGATAGATAGATAGATAGATCGATAGATGGAAATTGCAAATTCAATTTGTGAGAAGAAATAAAGAATCTAATGAAGATATCCGAAAGTAGAATAAACATATAGGTAAAAAGGTACAAAGAATAAATCCAAATTCACAAAATAACGTAAGAACAATAAGTAAAATTAAAAACACCAAGTTAATAACAGGAAATAAACGAACAAGTCAATAACGGAGTGAAATACGAAACCGTCAACAGTCAAACTGTCACAACCGGCACGAGGAACCTAAGATGATCTCCCCATCTAAATAATAATAATATCAACAACTATAATAATAAGAATATCAAATCTCTTTATTGCTTTAACATGATTTAACAGTGTTAATGGTGAAAAAAAGTGTCTTCGACCTTGCTAGGATTCGAACCTGGAATCTTCTGATCCGTAGACAGACGCGTTATCCGTTGGGCCACAAGGCCGTTCCTACAAATGAGGATTTAAGGCACTTACTTTTTATCAAGGCTACATAAACCTTCTTTACATAACTGCTATTGATAATTCACCACCATTCGAGAAATCAAAATATTAAATTTTCATGTATGGAGATATTTGAAGCGCCCCCCCCCCCCCCCTCCTTTTTTTTTTTTTTTTTTAAATAAACACGAGCAGTGTAGGACCTTCCTCCCTTCGTTATACTTCGGTGTAACTTTGGGTATGGGCCTAAAGGCCATTGCCACCTAACAGACATACCGCCTCCCCTCAACAGGGCTTCAATTACACGTAGCATCTTATCCTGTACAATGACATGATTAATAAACATATATAGAGAAATTGTCAAATAAGGAGGTATTTCTGTGATCAGAATAAATTGCCATAAGTCCATTTTCCTGTAAAAGACTTTGCAACTTGAAGTTCCTTAGATGATAATGAGTGAAACAGTGTAGGAGACATGTTAGTATTCGAGATTCTCGCTAAATTCAAAGCCAAGAATTATATACTTGTATAGACCTCATTTATAGATAGGTCATGACTACATAGAGCTGATATATAAATATATATATATATATATATATATATATATATATATATATATATATATATATATATATATATATATATATATATATATATATACTTGTATAGACCTCATTTATAGATAGGTCATGACTACATAGAGCTGATATATAAATATATATATATATATATATATATATATATATATATATATATATATATATATATAATATAATATATATATATACTTGTATAGACCTCATTTATAGATAGGTCATGACTACATACAGCTGATATATATATATATATATATATATATATATATATATATATATATAATATATATATATAATATATATATATATATAATATATATATATATATATATATATATATATATATATAATATATATATATATATTATATATATATATATATATATATATATATATATATATATATATATATATATATATATATACATATACACACAATAATCCTAAAACGAAAACTTAATTTAGTTGCATCTTCTAACATACCTACGGAGGAGTGTTAGGAACATTTTCATGCTTATTTTCATAAACTGGGAAAAACTTTCTGCACTCGAGGGATTGGTACACAGTCATTACCCAGACGTTATTCTAATTCAAAGGACTTCTGCTGGTAATGCTCAGTTCAAGGAAGAAGCTCCCTCCCTCATTGGCTATATGTTCTATGTCCATCTAGTTAGATATGGCCTCATGGGAGAAATCTATTCAGCATAAACTTCTCCAAACTCTGCAGATAAAGCCACATATCAGGCATCGTGCTAGTACCATGACACTAGGTAACTGAACTTCTCAGGCATAGAGGAAGGCGAGGGATGACAGCCTTGTCATCTTGAGACGATCAAGTCCTGAAACACTGCACTGATGACAACTATCAAAATATGTTCTTGTACCTCTACAGCATTGTGTACAAACAGATTCCTGGCACAAATGGAAAGTACCAACCATCAAACAATCGTCTGTTTCATGTGGCATCTCATCAACGGGATGGTGATGAAGAAACACACAATTGTCGTCCACCACAGCCCTACTCAGTGCACGCAGAACCTTAATTAATGAGTAGCCAAGACAGTTGTGAACCATCAACCTTCCAGCTCCTGTACGAGAGTCTCTCCCTACATATGAAAATCACCATGCTCTTCATCTCAGTTCCGCCTTACTGAGTACTGATGAAGAGGACAACGTAGCCATAACTGAGTAAGAGCTATGGTGTGTCTTATCAAGGAGTAAGAAGTCAGCTCCAGGTGATGGCGGCATTACTTGTGCAATCCTTTGCACTCTCATAAAAGTACCTGCCAACCCTCTCCTCCAGCTCTATAACCTCTGTCTCAAGCATGATATATGTTCCACAAGTATGGGCTTATAATACAATTGTATCCATCCCCAAGCTTGACACTGACAAATTCTGATATATCTCCCTCACATCTTGTTTCTGTAAAGTATTCAAACTTATTTTCCTCTCATGCCCTATGTTCTGGCTGCACCACCCTCCCACAGCTGGGAGATGTAGGGAGGAACCCCACACTCCCACAGCTGAGAGACGTAGGGAGGTACTCCCACAGCGGAGAGATGTAGGGAGGTACCTCCCACAAATGAGATATATAGAGGGGAACCCCACACTCCCACAACTGAGAGATGTAGGGAGGTACCCCCACACTCCCACAGCTTTAATGTATAGGGAGGGGAACCCCCACACTCCCACTGCTGAGAAACGTAGGGAAGAACCACCACACTCCCACAGGTGAGATATATAAGGAGGGGAACCCCACACTCCCATAGCTAAGAGATGCAGGAAGGAACTCCCACAGCTCAAATATATAAGGAGGGGAACCCACAAACTCCCACAGCTCAGAGATGTAGGGAGGTACTCCCACTGCTGAAATATATAGGGAGGGGAACCCCCCACACTCCCACGAGATGTAGGGAGGTACCCCCACACTCCCATAGCTGAAATATGTACGGAGGGAACCCCCCAATACTCCCAAAGCAGAAAGATGTAGGGAGGAACCCCTTCACACTCCCACAGCTGAGATATATAAGGAGGAGAACCCTCAGACTCCCACAGCTAAGAGATGTAGGGAGGAAACCGCCCCCTTCCCCCCACACACACTCCCACACCTGTGAGATGTAGGACCAAAATAGCTATGAGTCAGTAGCACCTATAAGAGACATGCCAATCGTGTTTGTGAAAGCGGGTTTAAAGACATGCACACCTTACACCTTCAATATTTTGAGTGATAAGAAAGTGAAGCAGTTTTTTAAACTTGAAACCATATCTTACCCCACCGTGAAATACCTAAATGCTAAAGGTTTTATATACCATTGGATCATGGTACATATTATCTTGGCCGCTAAGAAAAAGAAAAAGGTTTTATTATATTTTTGAACTAGATTTCATAATGTCAGTTATATGAAAATGAATTTTTTTTTCTTACAAAATAAAAGCTTAATCTACGGCATATTAGTTTGTGTGAAAAGAAAATGTATATTAAAAACAAAAGGATTATTATAACATATAGCACAGATCGAAATGCCATCCACAGTCACGCGCTTGCAAGAAGGGAAAGTCAGTACTAACCCATTCCCGGAAAAAATATGCATCAACTTTTTTTCATAATAAACTCAAATATGTGCAAGTTAATTCCCATATTATACACGCTCCGTCAAAGTAGAAGGCCCTCTTTAAGAGCTGTAATCTCTTGATGGGAAAAAAATTATCACAAGACGGTAGGATGCATTTTCTACCAGTCTCTAACAGCGCCCCCCCTCCCCCCACCACTACCCCCCTCCCCAACACTACCCGAAAAAGGGATAATTTCATTTCAGTCCCTTTTCGCCACAATGAGGGATAAACCGATTTCCTTTCAACCTTCTGATGCTAACGTAAACAGATCTCTCTCTCTCTCTCTCTCTCTCTCTCTCTCTCTCTCTCTCTCTCTCTCTCTCTCTCTATTCCCTTCTCATACCAACCTGCCCATCTCAAACAAACGCCATGTTTAATTTCAATGTTTAAAATTTTAAGTCATACACAAACAAGATTTTCATTATAAGATTATCATTATAAGATTATCATTATAAGATGATTATTATTATTATTATTATTATTATTATTATTATTATTATTATAATAAATAGGGGACGTTATCATGTAGTTAAAATGTACTCCAATTGTGATTGGTTCTTTGACGTCAATAAAAATATGAAATGCGAAAGGTTAAACGTCTACTTCGGTGACCTACGTAAAAATATATTTCGACATAAGAAAAATATAAAATCAAAGTAACATAAAGGTTTGCTTTTGGAGTGTCCTTCTCCTAGAAGAGCTGCTGACCATAGCTAGTCTCTTCTACCCTTAACAAGAGGAAAGTGGCCACTGAACAATTACAGTTCAGTAACCACTTGGGTGAAGAAGAATTGCTTGGTAATCTCAATGTTCTCAGGTCTATGAGGACAGAGGAGAATAAGTAAATAATAGGCCAGACTATTCGCTGTGTGTGTGTGTGTGTGTGTGTGTGTGTGTGTGTGTGTGTGTGTGTGTGTGTAGGCAAAATGGAAAATGAACCGTAATCAGAGAGAAGGATCCAATGTAGTACTGTCTGGCCAGTAAAAAGACCCCAAAACTCTCTAGTTATCGCAAAACCAGCAGGGAAAGGAAGAGAAAACGATGGATTGACGAAATAAGAAAATAGAATATGATAGAGTTTTCCATAATTGGAGTGAAAACAAACGAAGAATTAAGGAATGAAATCCTCGGAAAAGAACAAAATCGTCAACGTAAAATTTCTCCTGTTTTCCTCCGGAAACACTTTGAAGATTCCTACGAGAGAGAGAGAGAGAGAGAGAGAGAGAGAGAGAGAGAGAGAGAGAGAGAGAGAGAGAGAGAGAGATATTTGAGATTCCTTATTCTTCCGATTATTTCCATAATTGTTAACACGAATACAAAGGAAATTCATACGGAAGGCGAACATTACATTCTGGGAATGAACGAAGAAATAAGAACACTTCCAGAACGGTCTTCAGAGGGTGAGATTTGCCTCAGAAGCGTCTTAGCTGATATATGTTACGATTCGTACAGAAAGAAAACTATGAATAAATCTTTCCTTTTGTTAAGTTTTTTCTAATTCCTTTCTGTATATCTTTATCTTGTGGAATCTCTCTCTCTCTCTCTCTCTCTCTCTCTCTCTCTCTCTCTCTCTCTCTCTCTCTCGCCTTCATACCTAAGACATTTGGACTTCACTTGAAGCCAAAAAAGGAATTTCTTGAATTCTAATGGCTTCCTTCTCTCTCTCTCTCTCTCTCACTCTATTACACCGGCCATTAGAATATGATAGAATTTAGCATAATTGGAATGAAAACGAACGAAAATTAAAGAAATGAAAACCGTGGAAAAGAGAGAAAATCCGTCTTCTGTGTAAAATTTCTCCCGTTTTCCTCCAGAGACACTTTGAAGATTCCTACGTGAGAGAGAGAGAGAGAGAGAGAGAGAGAGAGAGAGAGAGAGAGAGAGATTTCAGATTCCTTATTGTTCCGATTATTTCCTCAATTGTTAACGCAATACAAAGGAAATTTATACATTCTGGGAATGAACGAAGATGAAATAAGAATGCTTCCGGAACGGTCTTCAGAGGGTGAGATTTGCCTCAGAAACGTCTTAGCTGATAAATGGTACGATTCACCCAGAAAGAAAACTATGAATAAATCTTTCCTTTTGTTATTGTTTTTTTAATTCCCCTCTGTATTTCTTTATCTTGGTGATTCTCTCTCTCTCTCTCTCTCTCTCTCTCTCTCTCTCTCTCTCTCTCTCTCTCTCTCTCTCTCTCTCTCTCTACCTGAAGACATTTGGACTCCAGATGAAGCCAAAAAAGAATTTGACGTATTCCAATGGCTTTCTCTCTCTCTCTCTCTCTCTCTCTCTCTCTCTCTCTCTCTCTCTCTCTCTCTCTCTCTCCTCAACTCGCATTTTTTTAATGCTGAAATCAGGAAAGGTTTCGGTAATCATAAATATAAATATATATATATATATATATATATATATATATATATATATATATATATAGAGAGAGAGAGAGAGAGAGAGAGAGAGAGAGAGAGAGAGAGAGAGAAAAGAGAGAGAGAGAGAGAGAGAGAGAGAGAGAGAAAATATGTGCGTTGAAAGAATGCAATTCTTCTCTGAAGACTTTCTAAAATACCTCAGAAGCTTCATGAACCGCATTTTCTTATGAAGACTTCTTCGTCATTTGTTTTTTCTTAAAACTAAGCCTGATACAGGAACTCTTTATTGTTGGCCTGGCGGGGCTCTCCCCTTCCCGGTGGGAGGGGGAGGGGTCCCCCGCTCTCGCTGGCGCGGGGAGGGGCTCCCCCGCTCTCGCTGGGGCGGGGATTGCCTCCCCCGCTCTCGCTGGCGCGGGGATTGCCTCCCCCGCTCTTGCTGGCGTGGGGACGGGCTTTCCCGCTCTCGCTGGGGCGGGGATTGCCTCCCCCGCTCTCGCTGGCGCGGGGAGGGGCTCCCCCGCTCTCGCTGGCGCAGGGAGGGGCTCCCCCACTCTCGCTGGCGCGGGGACGGGCTCCCCGCTCTCGCTGGGAGGGGCTCCCCCGCTCTCACTGGCGCGGGGAGGGACTCCCCCGCTCTCAGTGGCGTGGGGAGGGACTCCCCGGCGCGGGGAGGGACTCCCCCGCTCTCAGTGGCGTGGGGAGGGACTCCCCGGCGCGGGGAGGGACTCCCCCGCTCTCGCTGACTTACTCCGAAATGAGACTGAAATGGAAGGTGAAATATCTCCCCTTTCGTTTCGTAATCCTTCAAAACATTCTGCAATCGAGTTTCTACAAGAAATAAGTCCGACGCCTCACTCTACTCTGCAATAACAGAAAACTGCTGAACTTCTTAATGAATATGGAAATGAGCCAACTAGAGTTCGAGAGTCAAATAGGGTTCAGTAACTATTAGATGTATATTATAGAAGTGTAAGCGATCCGTTAATATTGACGATTAAATATCTACATAGATAAGCACACTCAGGCATCCCTCTCTCACCAGGGTACGACTAGTCCCTTTCTCTCATTCCCATCATCTGCGTCTAATGATGCAAAGGGCCTCGGTGAAATTTCGCCAGTCGTCTCTATCTTGAGCTTTTAAAACAATACTTCTCCATTCATCATCACTTACTTCACGCTTCATAGTCCTCAGCCATGTAGCCCTGGATCTTCCAACTATTCGAGTGCCTTATGGGGCCCAGATAAAAGTTTGGTTAACTAATCTCTCTTGGGGAGTGCCATTTAATTCCCCATATCCTTTTGAGGGCTTTGTTCTCAAAACTACAAAATCTGTTGGATATTGATTCATTGTCATACCACGACTTTCTATCTACTATATAAGGGAGATCAGAAAAAAATAAATCTCCTTATACATTCTTGCGAGAAACCTTTGCCTAACCATTTATGCTTTAGAAATACCTTCAAATTTGAAATTTACTGTACATGACCATAAATATAATTGACCAAAACAAATAGTAGACAGTGACTATAAATGATACTTGCATTCTTTAAACAGAAACAACATATTCTACAAACTTACAAACACATCTTTTATCATGTATAACGACATCTCCGATAACCCTGTGGAGCAGATAATTAATTACCTTCTTCATTAGGTGGCTCTGAGGAAACTATTCCCCAAGTCCCCAAGGCGGGGACACTCGACCAACAAATACCCCAACACCAAAGGACAATAATAGTCTTCGCAGAATGGTTGGACTACCAAACAATTCGACATACTTGGACAAACTTCAGAGGCCAATCTTCAAACGATGTAAGACAGTCTCCCTTGTACTTGATATATTATAACATGTTGATTCGGTGGTTTCCAGCATATTCTGGTAGTGGTGGCCAATTGGAAACGTCCCTGCCAGGTCATCTACCGGACTGGAGTTCGAGACATGCTCAAGCTCGATAGTTACTTGTAGTGTCTAAAACCCTAAGGACGGAGGTTTGGGAGAGCTTACAGGTCTACCTGATGAGTCATCAGCAGCCATTGTCTACCCTTCCCTGGTCCTACCTTGGGTTGAGGGTTTGGGCGCTGATCTTATGCATGTATGATCCGCGCCCGAGGGCCCCTCCATCAAACTAGTACCGAAGGGGCCAAGTAATGGCTGCCGATGACTCAACATATAGAGCTATAGGCTACCCCAAACAGACCCTCCTTAGCTCACAATGATGGCGAGAAGGCAAAACGCCTATAATCATTGAGAAATTTTCACAATGCTGCTGCTATTCCAAATATGCATATTACTAAACTGCGAGCATAAGCTTTGTAAAATTAATGACTCGGAGTAACTGGAAAATTAATCAAGAAAAAAAAAGTTGATAATGGGTCAGTAGGCTGCATTTCGACCAAAAAAATATATATAGGAAAAAAAGTTTTAAGTCAAGAACTTAGAACAAGAGTAAACCCAATACATCATTCTTATAAACAAATGTTGTCACGGAAATATTATATGCAACAGAATACAAAACAAATAATAATACATACAAGAACAGATTCAAATACATTTCTGGAGAAAATATAGATGAGCGCTTCTGAAAGCTTATTACAGTTGTCATTCTGAAAGCTATTCCTCGATTAATAATAATAATAATAATAATAATAATAATAATAATAATAATAATAATAATAATAACCGCAGAGGTAATTCAACTAAAGAGAACCCCGCAGCTGCACTACAGACGTTCATGCTTTCTAGCAGAGTTGAATTGAATTGAATATAGGATTTAGGCATTAAGCCAAGCACTGGGGCATCAAAGGCCATTCAGCGCTATAGTTTCTTTCTAGCAGAGGTTCCAGAGGTTCCTTTCCGTATACCTCTTTTTGTGTGAATCGACCCTAAATGATGATAATAGTTCATATATTCATAAAATTCATACCTTCTAATACAAAGCATCAAATGAATATCCAAAACCTTGAACGATTTTATTCAATATGAAGACGTTTTTCAGATAACACCACCATCCATATCCCCCCAAAAATATTCCTTTGCAAAGGGCAACTTTGCATAAGACAGCAAACATCCCGCTGCACCGAAGAGCCCAAACATTGCTACGCATATTGGACGAATAAAGAAGAGGATCTCATAAGGCGGAGTCTGAACCTTGATGGCGAACACATGAGACTTTCTTAACAGGTATGAAATAAGACATTCTCGGGAAATAAATATAAAATAAATAGAAGCAGACTAAAATAAGGTATGGAATAGGGAGCATCTTTTTATTATTCGCCTGATTGAATATAACTAAATATTAAGGGTTTAAAAGCCGCCCATAAATGGCAAAGACAAATGATAGTGACAATGCCCTAGCTAGCAGGACAATGCCCAAGAGACT
>NC_090727.1:91155170-91160170 GCF_036898095.1 Palaemon carinicauda | reverse complement strand
CCTTCTGAGCTACCTGAACTTCGATACAATTTAATAAGAATTCAATAAGTTCCTCAAACTATCTCACTTCTCTAATTTCACGTAGACCTTTCATATCTCCAAAACTGGAAACCAGAAAAAGACAACATATTTAAGAACCCAAGATGTAAAGAAAACTTAGAGATGATTATATTTAAAGATTTAAAGGCTACTTAAGAATAGCAGAGCAAAGGGGAAATGACAATGCCCTAGCAAGCAGGACTACTTCCAAGAGAGTGCCCCATTAATACATATGATCAGCGCCCATGCTGGGATCAGCGAGGGCCAGGCAATGGCTGCTGATGAATCAGCAGCTAGACCTATAGGTCCCAAAACCACCCATCCTTAGCTCACATGGATGTTAAGGTTACAAACACTACAAGAAACTATCGAGCTTGAGCGTAACTCGAGTCTCAGTACGGCCGATCACCAGACAGAGACGTTTCCATTAGGCCATCACAACCCATGCGAGGACTGAAATAGCGAAGACCTGCTAATACTGAGGGAGGGATACATAAGTTCAAAGTTCAAAAGGGGCTGAAATATCGATCAACGAGGAGCAGTATGGCGACCTAACGAACAAAGTTCTCACATGACAAATCTAAGGTAAAGACACTTAATTCGATGAACTGCTCATAAACGACGCCCCCTAGGGCGGTATATTAAATCTAATTGGACGCTGTACGTCATTCTTGTTTGGTGTTTGGAAAGAAGGATGGGCTCAAATTCAAAGGCTCCTGTCAAGAGGGATTATCTTTTAGTAGAGAAGTAATTTTTTTATTTCATTTTTTTTCTCGTAAAATTCATACATATCCCTTTACCTGTCTTGAAATGTCAGTATAGAAATTCTGCAAAATGACGGTATTCATACATATCTCCCTTGAGTAATAAAGAGGTACGAGTCTAGTTATATATATATATATATATATATATATATATATATATATATATATATATATATATATATATATATATATATATATATATATTTGTTTCCGTTCTCTCCGCGTCCCTCGGGTAGAGCAGAAAGGAAGTAGTGTGCATGCATGCTCATATCTATCTCAATATTTATCAGTATTTTTTGACGGCAGGGTACACTAGTGTGTGTGTTCGTGTGTGTGTGTGTATAAATATATATATATATATATATATATATATATATATATATATATATATATACATATTACTTATCAGTCATAAAAATGTACGTGACAGATCTTAAAGGGTAAAACTCCACAGAAAACAGGAAAGGAGGAAAAGACCAGGTATCAAGCGCTTTCGTGTATTACGTACAACAGGAAAGGAAAGACCAGGTACCAAGCGCTTTCGTGTATTAAGTACAACAGGAAAGGAAAAGACCAGGTACCAAGCGCTTTCGTGTATTACGTACACTTCTTCAGGGTACGTAATACACGAAAGCGCTTGGTACCTGGTCTTTTCCTTTCCTGTTTCCTGTGGATTTTTACCCATATATATATATATATATATATATATATATATACAAACACATATATATATATATATATATATATATATATATACAGTATACTAAACATCCAAGTTGTTGCAAGCTGCAATACCGCCAAGAAATTTACAACAGGTTCATGTTGCAAAAAAAAAAAAAAAAAAAAAAAAATACGACAAAAGTCAACTTACGTATTGATAGTATTATATCGTTCACAATTATTATATGGCCAAAATCTTGAAGAGTTTTATAAGCTACCTGAGTGAGTCCTAAGTATCCCTATCTTCTCCTATAATGTGTGTTGTAAAGCGACTGAAAAAATATTATATTTTAGTTACTTTGGTGTCCTTGAATCTGAACTCCATAATGCAAACCTTTCTTTTATGTAACGACTGAAAAAGCTTTTCGCTTACGCATGAAAACATTGCCCGAACGTGGTTTGAATCTCACCGTATTTAAAGAATACAGTTAGTGATAAAAATAAGGGCTCTTTCATAAAACACTTCTAAGACTTCCTACAAATTCACTTCTCATTCAATATTCCTTTCTTCATTCCCAAAAAGACAACCTCAGCGAAGTGCAAAGACACCTCTAGAATATTATAAGGCCTCCAGGCTACACTTCTGCCATTGGAAACATTTCATTTTCCAATCTCAAGCAAGAATAAGGTGTAAATCAAATATTTAATCACTTTGAAAAAAGAAATGTAAATTTATTTCGCAATGTGAAATATAAAGAACATTTCAAAAGTTTTTCAACAGGTCACACGATTTCTTTTCAGGAAAATGTTGCAGCTATCATATTTTCTAAAATTATTATTTCACGAAATCTTCAATATAATGCAATTGCGATTTAATTCTTTTATTAGTATATCAACACACGATTGTCTGAAGGGAACCCAAGAAAAGCATCTTTGAAAATAGGAACATTCACAATCCAAAAGATGATGAAAGTAAAACGATAAAAGATACACAATTATTTATACATACACTAAAATACCCAAAACACAGACTCCCTTCATGGGTGGGTTAGTGGGTGGGTAACCTCCCACAATCCAAGATTAAACTTTTACAGGGAAAATCTCTCCTAGATCAGAAAATACCTTCTCATTTTTGGGGGGTGTAATTCTAGAGTATACTGGCCAAATGTGTTTCTCAAAAGTAAATTTGCAATAAAGATATACACCTATAATGGTTTTTAGTTTTTAATTACATCTTTAATCATACGAATGTGTATATAGAATTTCAAATTTGACGTATCTATTTATGTACTCATATTTATCAATAATAAAAAAACATTCATGCGTAAAAATTCAATATATACATAGCATTCAGTGCATTAACTCTCTCTCTCTCTCTCTCTCTCTCTCTCTCTCTCTCTCTCTCTCTCTCTCTCTCTCATACACTAAACTAAGAATATCTTGAAATACAGGCAAGAAAATGGAAATATTAGTGTCTGAAAACAAAACCGAGTTAACTCTATGAAATCTTGTAAAGCAAAATGTTTTACTTTTCTTACTCTAAGCCTTTTAAGCAGACAGGCATCAAAAGCTCATACAATATACAAGTTTTCGTACTCAGGAGAGAGAGAGAGAGAGAGAGAGAGAGAGAGAGAGAGAGAGAGAGAGAGAGAAGAGAGAGAGAGAATTCCAAAATGCGTATCCCGATTTCTCACTTTAAGATATATGGTTCCACTAACAATTGCATCACCACTGGAATGTAAATGTCTCTTTATGGGTAAAATTTCAGAGAATTCTTCCTGGAAAAGATTTACAGAGGTTTAATATGAAATTATTTGTTTTGCAACGATAACTGTAAATGGATAGTTTACCGATTCTATGCAACATAATATGCGACTTCAAAAAACATTTAATACAGAACAACAATGTTTGAGTGAATCCTAGATTATCACTTTTTCGATGTAAATACCATACAATTTCTAATATTAAAAACAAACAGGAAACAGATAATTTTTCCTTCAATCTATTTAACTAAGCATATGGAAATGATGTGTGAGATTTTTAAATGGATCTAACTTGTAACCCGAATTCTAAATACATTTCCATGTTGATTTTTGGTGAGAAAAAAAGGAAATATCAGGAAAAGGGAGATGACCACCAAGCTCTTAAAAGGGCAAACTTTAAAATCCTGGAACAAAATATCTTATGATGTAACGAAGGGTTTCATATTTTTCAAGGGAAGGAATGGTTGGAGGATGGAATTCGAAAACGAGGACATCAACAAACTGTTTTTGCGATTCTATGAGATTTTTCATTAAAGACTAATTGCATTTTATTGTCGTTTTTATAGAACACCAACGGATATGTAGAATTTTTGCCATGTGGTCCATTGTTGGGACTGGGAATGCTTGACAGCAAGGCATCATGAATAGATAGGTTCGAAGAGAGGCCAAAAAGATATTAAAAATAGTCTTTGATAATATCCAAATTGCACCGCAGCATTCCGCTACAGACTTTAATACTGTATAAGAATATGTAGCAACTAAAACATAAGTCCATTATTTGTCTATTCACTGCATCAGATTGTATCTCTTCCAGTCTCTTATCCCTAGAAAAATACATTAACTGCATAAATACATGTCTCCAACCAAATGTATTTTTTAACAATACACCGATTCATTTCATTTATCATATATTTAGTCCATAAAAGCACACATACTTTCATTCTATATATGTACGTATCTTCCCACCTGCAGATATCCTATCAGACAGGATTCCTGTTAAATAATTTTTCCAAGATACAAAAGGGTTGCGAAGCAGCAGCTAATATTACCTGCACAGAAAACTCATTTTGGGTTTTACAGAAACTCTCAATGGGACGGAAGGGCGGAATAGGAGAACTGAGAAATTAAATGGGGATGAGAAGACAACTTTAATTAACGGGACTTCATAAAACATAGCAGCTGCAAATTGGAGTAATGAATATATTAAATACAGATAAGATGTAATACATACGATGAATGTGGATACGAGGGTTAAACAAGAGCATAAAATACAAACAATGCACTTTCCATTCCAAGAACATTTAAGGTAATTTGCCTCAGGCAAATACATGAATCAATGTTTGTGCTTTCTCACCAAGTATATCATAATCTATCATCTACTATTGACCTAATCTATTTACTTTCAACATTTCTCTTTCTAGGATAGTTCTGTAGGTCCGACCACTTCACAATTACCCCTAGTAATCACGAGAACAAAATTACATGATATAAAGAGATCTAGAATATATCTTTACATGTAAGGACTATATTGTTTGTTGGTTGCGTCCTTGCTCTTCACCATCGATCAAGCGTTCGATCTCAGTTTTCATCATAACTATCATTATTCAGAATAGCCTACATGACAGATCCGTTATCCTGTATGAAGTATTGTTGTCAAACAGATTCTATAAAAATGCAAACAACATCAGAGGGGTGCAAACTCAAAAGGAAAAACAGAAATTAAAGCAAGTGTGTCCCTTAAATAATACAATATTCAATTTGGAATGTAATTCTC
>NC_090727.1:91140170-91150170 GCF_036898095.1 Palaemon carinicauda | reverse complement strand
AATAATAATAATAATAATAATAATAATAATAATAATAATAATAATAATAATAATAATAATAAACTTCTATCAAATACTAATAGTCGATATTAATAAAAATAAAAGTCGAGATGCTTATGTATATTTTTAAATATTTTGAAGCGACACCTCATTACTGTCAAAATTTAACTATTTTACAAATGGGGTTTAATACGAATAACCTAATCTTATACGGTCACGGAATGTTGACCTGACCAGACTATAACACACAAAATGCCTACCGAATTCGAGTCCAGCCAGATATATATAAACACATCACCACCGCAATGAACAGTTCGACACAGGAATTCCCGGTAAACCTCGCTTTGAGGAAGTGCACCTTGACACACTAACACCGCGGCGAATCCTGTGTGTAGCCCCACCCACCACCTCTGCCATCTCCCTCTACACTCTACAGTATCTGTTTGGTTACTCGCCACCAAGTAAGGGTGTGATAGGGTGCCTTTCTTTGGAGAGAGGTGTGCAAGGAACTCTTGTATCTAACTGTATATGATGGAGGCTAATACAACTGGGAGAGCATAAAAGAAAATCACTAATAACCGATATTGGTGACTACATGATACAAACTTAATCTTTGAGTGTTGTAACTGTAATTGTTTTCACTGTATATCAGAATCCTTACAAATAATTAGGTAAGACGAACGCAGAAAAAACCTGACCTAATGAAAGTAATAAATTTGTTTGCGAACCAAAAAAGGAATTTCTTGAATTCTAATGGCTTCTCTCTCTCTCTCTCCCTCTCTCTCTCTCTCTCTCTCTCTCTCTCTCTCTCTCTCTCTCTATTACACCGGCCATTAGAATATGATAGAATTTAGCATAATTGGAATGAAAACGAACGAAAATTAAAGAAATGAAAACCGTGGAAAAGAAGAGAAAATTCGTCTTCTGTGTAAAACTTCTCCCGTTTTCCTCCAGAGATACTTTGAAGATTCCTACGTGAGAGAGAGAGAGAGAGAGAGAGAGAGAGAGAGAGAGGGAGAGAGAGAGAGAGATTTCAGATTCCTTATTGTTCCGTTTATTTCCTCAATTGTTAACGCAATACAAAGGAAATTTATACATTCTGGGAATGAACGAAGATGAAATAAGAACGCTTCCGGAACGGTCTTCAGAGATTTGCCTCAGAAACGTCTTAGCTGATAAATGGTACGATTCACCCAGAAAGAAAACTATGAATAAATCTTTCCTTTTGTTATTGTTTTTTTAATTCCTCTTTGTATTTCTTTATCTTGTGGATTCTCTCTCTCTCTCTCTCTCTCTCTCTCTCTCTCTCTCTCTCTCTCTCTCTCCTTACCTGAAGACATTTAGACTCCAGATGAAGCCAAAAAAGAATTTGACGTATTCCAATGGCTTTCTCTCTCTCTCTCTCTCTCTCTCTCTCTCTCTCTCTCTCCTCAACTTGCTTTTTTTTAAATGCTGAAATCAGGAAAGGTTTCGGTAATCATAAATATAAATATAAATATAAATATATATATATATATATATATATAGAGAGAGAGAGAGAGAGAGAGAGAGAGAGAGAGAGAGAGAGAAAAAAAATATGTGCGTTGAAAGAATGCAATTCATCTCTGAAGACTTTCTAAAATACCTCAGAAGCTTCATGAACCGCATTCTCTTATGAAGACTTCTTCGTCATTTGTTTTTTCTTAAAACTAAGCCTGATACAGGAACTCTATACTGTTGGCCTGGCGGGGCTCTCCCTTGGAGGAAAAATAACTGGAGATGCCCTGACCCGGATTAAGGGAAGCCAGGTTTTTACCCTTCTAACTGTCAGTTCTTGATCCTTCAAGTTAATCTCTGTCACTCTATTGGAATTTGTAGTCAGTTCTATTCAGACCTTTGTTTAGATACGGTAACCCTTATTGTGCGTTCATTAGCGATGGCTCCTTCCTGTGCTGCTCTTGGTTGTACGTAAAAAATCAGTTGCCTGCCTTTAGGCAAAAATCAGTAACAACAGTTGTGAGATCATCACAAGCTGTGTTCAATGTCATCCATAGACGGCTATAAAGGTCAACGACTTTACTGTAGTTCATTATTCCAAGGAGTTTGTAACTGATTCACCAATAAGTTGAGCAACAAGTTTAACATTATTTTTTTTTTTTTTGATAAAGCATCACAGGAAGGGACCATCGCTAATAAAATAGCACAAGAAAATAGATATCGGCTATAAACAAAAGTCTGGGTAAAACCAAGGGTAAAACAGACTAACTACCAGTACGCTGTCGGAGGATTAACTTGGGATCGAGATTTGACAGTTTGAAGGGGTGAATCTGGCCAAACCCTGCCCTCACGGGTTCAGGAAAGAATTCTGAGTCAGGGCATCTCCAGTAGTATTAATCCTCCTAGGGCTCTCCCCTTCCCGGTGGGAGGGGGAGGGGTCCCCCGCTCTCGCTGGCGCGGGGAGGGGCTCCCCCGCTCTCGCTGGGGCGGGGATTGCCTCCCCCGCTCTTGCGGGCGCGGGGACGGGCTTTCCCGCTCTCGCTGGGACGGGGATTGCCTCCCCCGCTCTCGCTGGGGCGGGGATTGCCTCCCCCGCTCTCGCTGGGGCGGGGATTGCCTCCCCCGCTCTTGCGGGGCGCGGGGACGGGCTTTCCCGCTCTCGCTGGGGCGGGGATTGCCTCCCCCGCTCTCGCTGGCGCGGGGAGGGGCTCCCCCGCTCTCGCTGGCGCGGGGACGGGCTCCCCGCTCTCGCTGGGAGGGGCTCCCCCGCTCTCACTGGCGCGGGGAGAGACTCCCCCGCTCTCACTCGCGTGGGGAGGGACTCCCCCGCTCTCACTGGCGTGGGGAGGGACTCCCCGGCGCGGGGAGGGACTCCCCCGCTCTCACTCGCGTGGGGAGGGGATGCCCCGCTCTCGCAGGCGCGGGGAGGGGCTCCCCCGCTCTCGCTGGCGTGGGGAGGGGCTATATAGATAATAGAGTATTTGGATAATTTTCACCAGCTACTTCTACTCCAATCAAAACTATTGATTATCTAAATAAGTCTACCCGACTGGATTTGAACAATTAACATATTTCTCTTTCCACACTAAGGAAAATACATTTGTTTTTTATCAATATTTCTGTAAAGAAAAAATGCAATGGTATATACAAAGCTTTAGCGTCAATAAACGTTTTTGTTAAACAGCATGGATTAAATCCCCCTAAATAGCAACGCTTTGTATTAAAGTTTAGAGGTGGGCAATAAAGTTTATAGAAGTAATTTTTAGTTAAGTTTTTTTGCCTAATTATTAATTTTCAACGTTTTTAAAGAGTTCTTGAATCGTAGGATTTTCCCTGTTGGAGTCCCTGGGCTTATAGCATCCTGCTTTTTCAACTAGGGTTGTAGCTTGGCAAGTAATAATAATAATAATAATAATAATAAAATAATAATTAATAATAATAATAATAATAATAATAATAATAATAATAACTATTTTCTTATTTGGTAACATATTACGACAAAAAAAAGCAGGCCAGATATGGTTTGGAATTCGAAATAAAGATGAGCTAACTCAAACGTTGAACAATAACTCATTGAGTCTCACAGTGTATAGATGTGTGTTATTCAAGGTGCTTACTGATTAGCGTAATAGCATTTGGGTGCATGGTTTACTCACCAAAAAGACAAACTACCATGTAAACCACATCATTTGTTGGAAGCCCAAGACCAATTCGTTCCTAGCATATATTTCCTGAATTTTCCAAAGCCACGGCTCAACCTAGACACATGAAAAGTAAATCCTAGTCGGCAATAATACGCAGTGGGTAGGTGGTATTGCTATTCAAGACACAAATCTGTTAATATGTAACGAATTTGTGAAGGAAAAATGGCACCAATGTTATTGAGAGAGAGAGAGAGAGAGAGAGAGAGAGAGAGAGAGAGAGAGAGAGAGAGAGAGAGAGAGAGAGAGAGAGAAGGAGAAAGAGAGAGAGAGAGAGAGAGAGAGAGAGGGAGAGAGGGAGAGAGGAGAGGAGAGAGAGAGAGAGAGAGAGTACACCGGCATATCAATGCTAGATTTCAAGTAGCGAAAATAAAAAATCATATTTCACATTCACATCATTACTAATCATAAAAAGTACTTGGGCAAAATGTTGCGTTACCCAATAGTGAATTTCTTCTGAAATATAAAAGGTGGGTTTATTCTACCTCTTTTTAATCTAAACAATGAGATGAAATATAATAAAAGAGAATAATTGATGAGCGAAATCAATGTTAAAATTCTTATTACAACATGTTCCACCCAAGGTCTGAATTTATCCTCCACCCCAGATTTGAAGTTAGTGCCCACAGTGCACCTCGTGTAGAACACTGTCGTCATAACTTGAGGCTTTTTGCAGTGTTCCTTAGGAGCCTTTTTCACTGCCTATATATCCTACTTGAGCTCCTTCTTACTTTGGTTTTTCCTACTTGCTTTCCAAACTCTTGAAACTTTTTCCTGAAACTGTAACTCTCTAAGGTTTTATCCTCGATGCACTACGGAGCTGAATGGTTTCATAGGCCTCAGCGCCAGGCTATAGAGCCAAAATCCATAAATCAATCCTTGAATCTATATTTCTATCCTGCATATCTCCGTATCTTGTATAGGCTCAGTTGCAAAGTACTGATAGTTTGGTATCGAAAATATATTTCCCCTTATACATTTTGCTATCGTGTACAACCCAACCAGAGAACATGGCAATCCTAGATCCTTTAAATAAAGGAGGTATACAATCTTCATAATCATATCTACCAATAAGATACTTAGCATGTTATTAAAATCCTTTGAAACATCCGCGTACTAGAACCTAGTGGATATATTGAAAGGTTCAATGCTCGACAAAAAATCTATGAGTTTCTACCAAAACAGTTACAGTATTTTCACGTATGATCTATCAATAATACAACATTTAAAGAGCAAATGGAAATTCCCTTTACTGACATTATCAAATTCTCAAAATGCAAATGGAAATTCCCTTTATTGATATTTTCAATTTTCCAAAATGAATTAATATTAATAATAACAATTTTCAACATGATCGGTACAGTTTTTTTTTTCCTCTCTAAATCAGATGTAACCCAATTAGACTTAGTTAAGGAATCACTGAAGATATATTAAACACAGAAAACCGGATGGAGAGAATAAGAATGAAACAAAATGATCATAAAACTAAAACAAAAACTAGAATTGGGGGTGTGGGAAGAAGAGATAATATGCAGCCTAATTTGAAAACAAGGTTCTCTTATTTTCAAATATGACACAAATCCCATAAAACCACTATTTATCAATTAGTTAAGTAGCACGACTAATTTAATAAAGTGGCCTTTGCACACGAAAATAGTATCGGTTTAGGCTACTAACCAAACAAATAAATCCAAGTGGTCATCTATGTACTGTATATGCTCCGCGGAAACACTAAATTACGGTAATTAACTTATAATAATACTATATTATTATCATTAATGTTATCATTATATCAATAGCCAAGCCGCAACCCCGGTTTAAAAACCATAATGCTACAAGCCTAAGGGCTTCAACAGGTAAAGTGGCCCAGTGTGGAAAGCAAGTAAGGAAATTGCGATTAAACTATATATAATTGAAGAATAAAAATATAATTTTTCTTTTTTTAAGATCAATAACAACATTATGATAAATTAGTTATAAACTATAAAACGAGATTTATATCAACCTACTCAAGTATCTGAATTTTACTCTTCGTAATATTTTATTTCATTTTACTAACTGCAATTACGAATCATATACAGATCCATATATCAATAACCTTTTACTAAAATTGACCATAAAGTAACGAAAGACATGGTAATAATTTTGAATTTTGTCATTACTAAAAAAGCCTAAAAGGATGACTCAGTCACTCCTAAATAAGTTTGAGAGAGAGAGAGAGAGAGAGAGAGAGAGAGAGAGAGAGAGAGAGAGAGAGAGAGCTTTCTAAAATAATAACCGATTCAATCTGCGTGTCAATAACAACAGGAGATTCAATAACAACAACAGAAGAGCTACAAAAATTGGAACAGCCACTTTCGCCGACTCCACCAAACTACCGTATAAATCATATTCCCGTTCAGAAGCATTACAAATGACATCAGGAAACCACAAAAGACGTTTGAAAGTTTTTCTGCTATCAAAGGGCAGTTATAATTAGATGCTTAAAGCAGGCACACAGAGAGAGAGAGAGAGAGAGAGAGAGAGAGGAGAGAGAGAGAGAGAGAGAGAGAGGAGAGAGAGAGAGGTGGGGGGGGGGGGAATTGAATACCACAGTAAAATTATGTAATTGTGTGAGACTGGAAAAACCGCAATTTATATTCCTTTCAGTCATCTGAAACACTGATGTCAGAAAGGAACGTTTTTCAGGAAAGAATTTTCCCTTTAATTCCGAAAACATATAAAAGACTTTATATCTCATCCGACATCAACAGCCCAGTCCATTTATCACTAGCTTTATATAGGGAGACGCTTATTCACTTATTCAAATCCTTTATGGCTCTAAATTCCACTAGATTAAAGGTACATATAATTAAAAATCACTTTCTCACCTTTTTTCACAAATAAATATTCCTGCCTTTCTAAAGAGAAATCAGTCTTTGTTTTGAACATGGAGAATCCTAAAACGAGATGAGGGAGAAAAAACTTAATTCTTATATTTTTCATCTTCCCAATTTCCACACAAATAAATAGTCCTTTATGACATCTACATCTAATACAACGAAAAAAAAAGGGAACGGGAATCCATCGAAACTATTGGGAATCAAGTCAGGACCCGAAACCATTAAACCAACAGATTAAAAACTCAACGACTGTTTTAATAATACAAAATAATAATAAAAATTCTCAGACTAACAGGGAGGTAGAAGAAATCGGGAATATTTCTCTTGCTATACAGGACTGACTTCAACAATAACGAGAAGATTCTTTACAAAATCATATACTCTTCAATATAACATTAGTTTCCTGCCGTCTGATCACAATTATATCCCCTATATAACAATGAGCAAGATATATATATATATATATATATATATATATATATATATATATATATATATATATATATATATATATATACATATATATATATATATATATATATATATATATATATATATATATATATATATATATATATATATATATATAATTTTCTCAAACTCAGGCATTCATGATGCCTTGGGCATTTTCTAGCAGAGGATGGAGGCGATTTAAGATGCAGCAGAGGACATTAAGCTCTTACAAGATTTTTCCTTCAGGGACAAATTAAAAGAATAAAACTAGGATAGAGGAACCGAAGAACTTTACACATTGGTCGGAATCTTATGAGGCTGAATAATCAATTATAATTCGACACAAAACCCGTCACCCTATTTCTTAACTAAAAGTCCTTTTATTTCTTAGTCTTTATCTTTGTCTTGGATAAATTTACATCGGCCGTTTATGGAATGAAGCAAACAAAATTGATGGATAGCGATCATTAAGAGCGATTAAAATTATCCTTATAATTAGTGTTAGTACTACACACACACACACAAACCAGACATGAATAAAGATATCTGTGGCCGTTGTCCCCTGCAATGAACTAGAAACAGATGCATTTATTGTTGTATATGTGAGTTTATGTGCGTTCTCATATATTAAACCTCAATAAACCCATTAACATAAAATCTATTTTGGGAATAGCTCATCCTTAGGGTGTGAAGGGTACAAAGTGGTCTTGCTCCAACCTGGATTCGAACCTATACAGTGACACATACCACCGTACAATCAAGAGAAATGAACCAGTGAGCAGCTCATTCGCTGATAGACACACTAGCAGTCAAAAAAACGTCTAATTGTCACAGATTGGCTCTCTCTCTCTCTCTCTCTCTCCTCTCTCTCTCTCTCTCACACACACACACACACACACACACACACACACATATATATATATATATATATATATGTATATATATATGCCATTGATTCAAATAACGGGTTGGTGTACTCATTTCAGGCTTAAATTCATTTTCCACGTGGCACTGTTGTTTCGAATATTAAGTACAAATAATCACAAAATACAAAATATCAATTTCACCTTACCTTGCGAATAACATACGCTTAGAAGGAATACAAAATAATTTTGTCCTAAAAGGATTCAATCCTACACTTTTTTATGCTGGGAGTAAGGTGACCTAATATTTGGAATTATAAAATTTCCATTCGTAAAATTTATGGCAAGCTATCTTGCAAAGTTAATACTCAGCTATCAAAGAGAATTTATGTGGTCTTAGTTCTAAATAATATGATGAAAGTCTCAACTAAGACAAATGTAAGTCAGAGGCTTCAATGTAAGAAGCCCCAAGAAATTTCATTTTCCCTTCCACAGACTTTAATCAACCACACATTCCATTAGACTTCTACTCCACTTGCATTCCACAACAATAATTAGTTTCTCATCTAGGATCCTGAGATTAATCTCAGGTTTTTCTTTTCATTATGGTTCGTTCTTTTCGTATACCCAGAAGCAGTATTGCAAGATCTTTCTCTTGTATTTGATTATTATTTGCTGCGGCATGCGAAAGTAGGTTTTAATATGATTAAAAAGGTTACACAAGGATGAGTCTTTGATTTGGCTCCAATCGGAGACACTTTTTGTCCAGAAAACACCATCAGGCTCCGAGGAGATGTAGTAGATCCCATTTCTCACACTTTAAAATTTGACGAAAAAAAAAAACTTAAAAATCCTGGAATATGTTGCCAAGCATTTACGGTTTTATAAACGGATATATTGACCTTAAGGAGTGATATTATGGTCACAAACCAGTAAAAGATAATAACAAAGTAGGGCAAAAATTACGGTCACCTGTATCACTAAAATGCAGCTGAGAACCTGATATTATTACTGAGAACTTCCGATTAAAATTATGCTTTTTTTAACAGTGCACCATAAGGAAAAGTTTAAGACTGGAAGGTAGCCGATCGATTTTAAAGGAAGGTTTCACAAGGAGTCACCAAAGCCTTAATTACAGTATTCTGATTTTAATCGCAACGAATACTGAGAATGTCTCTCTCTCTCTCTCTCTCTCTCTCTCTCTCTCTCTCTCTCTCTCTCTCCTCTCTCTCTCTCTTTTTCCAATATTTCTATATAATTGCTCTTCAAGTTCTCCCCTCCAGAACTTCAAGATCTATCTTGTGTTGGCCAGTTTCGCATTAATGAACGATTCAGTACCAGATTAGCTTCCCGTCTCCTCCTTCCAGATGGTATTTCTTCTCCATAACAACATCAGTCACCACTTTCTTTGTTTTAAATTCTACCATATCCAGTCTTTTATCTCATATGATCAAAAGTTGAAAACTAATTTCAACAACAGCTAAGTGTGTTATTATGAATAATCTATACTGTTAAAAAAAAAAACTAATTTTAATCATTCTCCGTAAAAATATGCTGTTCTCAGCCGTATTTTAGTAAAATACAGGCTACCGTAATTTTTACCCTTCTTTGTTATTAACTTTTACTGGTTGGAGACCGTAATATCACTCCTTTACGTTAATATATCCGTTATTAAAACGGTAAATGCCTGGCAACATTTATTCCAGGATTTTTACCGTTTTTTGCGCCAAATTTTCAACTGTGTAAGCATCATGTGACAGGCTAAACTTATTATTATTATTATTATATTATTATTATTATTATTATTATAATTATTATTATTATTATTATTATTATTATTATTATTATTATTATTATTATTATCATTATTATTATCATTATCTCGTACACAAGATTAAATATCCATATTAATGTTATGACGGAAACAATAAAAAAAAAAAAAGCAGGATTATTTGTGCAATTTAAGCGTTCCCAGAATTTACAGAAATTTACTTAGACGTTTAGCGTATTTTGGGGTTTAATATACTGTAAAGGGAGTGTAAAACGCATACATAAAACACTATAACTCACAAAGCTAGGTAACATCTCTTAATACAAACTTTATTATAGGCCATATTCTTCCTAT
>NC_090727.1:91117670-91135170 GCF_036898095.1 Palaemon carinicauda | reverse complement strand
TATATATATATATATATATATATATATATATCAGTTACGGTCAGCAGCATCGCCAGACATATAACTACTCTGTTATCTCACCGTTTCTAAAGTAGGGGGGAGAGGGGATACCTTAAGAGGTCCCTCGGAAACCCCAACTGCCTCGTTGTAGTTAGGAAAGGGGGAGGGAGAGGGGCGGTAAGGATTGAAGCTCTTTGTGCATATCTACCTAAATATTCAGCTCCTCCTCAGGTATTATCTTTGACATCACCTAAAATATACCGCACCTTCTTCTATATGACCCGACTCCCCATGCTTCCCATTAGCGATATTCCAGCAATCCATCTTGATACCTCATCTTGGCTGGCAATTCAATTCCCTCATCCTTTTTCTTTTCGTAAAATGCAAAGGAGAGAGAGAGAGAGAGAGAGAGAGAGAGAGAGAGAGAGAGAGAGAGCAGGGGCCCAAAAATAGAACGTTTCCCCTGTACAATGAAAAGTCTTTGCGCAAAACTGGTCTACCCTTTTGCCAACAGGCTTCAATATAGATTTCGGTTTCACGGACGTTTTATTTTAATGTGACAAATGCGTTTTTCTTTTCTCTAGAATATAATTCACGCCATATTCTCAAGTAATTCCATCAAGAAGCACTTTGAAGAAATCAACAAAACCAAATCCCCATTCCCAAGTTCGCCTGACTGGTATGATGGGGAACATATGAAAGTTCAAGTTTTTCACAATTAAATGAAAATGCCGGACTGTCGTGCAGCACAGGTTGCATAAAAGGCTAAGAGGCAATCTAGAATAAAGTGGTGTTTTTTCAAGTCCCAATTAGTGTCACCAGCACACATTTCTATGCACAATATTTACTTATTGGATAAATGGGAGACAAGCATCTAGTTTGGACAACAAGTTCAAAATTATAATATTAGAGTAACATTTACATTATTATCTATATTAGCATTGAATTTATGCCCTCATAAAATGACAATAATACAATTTCTTCACCCCATTACATTTTTACCTCACGCTACCGGTATCCTGTCACCTTGAAAATTAAATACAATGCATAAACTCGTTCCTCTCAAAGCGAATTTTTAATTAATCATTTAGAAACCATTTCACATTCTGCAACTTTTGAGTTATCGAAGATAAAGGGATGTCTCATTTCAACTCAGATTTATTATTAATTAGGCCCAAAAGATAATAATTACATGATTAAAAAGGGCAGTAAGTTAGGAAAAAAGTAAAAAAGCGAAGAATTGAATTAAAACTAAAATAAAGTAAAACAATGACAATACCTAATGAAAACCCATAAAAAACGAAAAGATAAGAAGTTGGTGAAGCAGAAGAGAGAGAGAGAGAGAGAGAGAGAGAGAGTGAGAGAGAGAGAGAGAGAGAGAGAGAGAGAGAGAGAGAGAGAGAGAGAGAGAGAGTTTTCCGATATCTGGCCTTCCTAAATATTGCCTTGATCTTGCTCAATACCTTCCCTAAGGAACACCAACGCACAACTTGCCAGGAAGAATCACACAAATCCACATCTGATAAAGACACTTCAGCCTTTCATGACTAAGGCGTCTGTTATCCTCATAGCTTTAAAAACCACATTTTTTTCCCCAAAGACTTTTCGAATACCTTAGACATGTCACCGAATATACTTTTATCTTTTTTATTATTTCATTTTTATTTTTACTATCTTTCTTATTAAATAATTAAATTATCTTCCACTACCTACTACGGTTATTTAAATGCATCCATTTTCGATGCTAAATCGAATATCGTTATCAGCACCCTATCATTTTTTTTTCTTTTTCTGATAAACCTGTAGGATAGAAATCCAGTAATGATGTTCTTCCACTAGTCTTGATATAACAATGAAACAATAACCAACAGCCTTTGTAGATTTGAGAACAAAGTCCTAAGAAGAATATTGGCAGTTAAATGGCAGGACAGGATTAGAAATGAAACTATGAGAGATTACTCGAGTACCATATTTGTATGAGATCATGATGAGGGGTAGATGGAGAGGGTTTGGGCAAACTTTTCGCACTCCCCACGAGAGATTGGTTCACTGAAACTTTCAAATGAGCTCCACAAGCCACTAGAAGAGTTGGAAGACCCAGGCCTGCTTGGCTGAGGAATATGAAGTGTGAAGTAGGTGATGAGTGGAGAAGTATTGAATTAAAAGCTCAAAATTAGAGACGTTATGTATATATGAATTTACATATAGATACTTTATATCATATAAATATGATATAGTAAAAGCAATACATAAAATACTATATATCGCATAGACTAACTCATACATTTCTTCTCTAGCATCATATGACGCTTCTCTCTCTCTCTCTCTCTCTCTCTCTCTCTCTCTCTCTCTCTCTCTCTCAGAATCTTAAACAAATGACGATGCAATCGAACTGGGCAGTAGTAGCTAAGGCGATTAGAATAATCCATCAGAAGATCCAAAAGAAGATTAAAAGCTAAAAGTGTTCTTTCCCTCAGAAATATTCGATAAAGGAGGAGAATAAAGTGATGCGAGAACATTTCCATAATAAAAACAGATTGTGAACTTTATTATATAAGTTAAACCAGTCATTCATGTACTAAATGAAGGTTAATATGTCCTATGTAGTTTATGACACTCTTCAAAAATTATGTTTAAATATTTAGATAGATATGCAAACACAAGCCCCTCTCACCGGGGTATGACTACTTTCTCTCCCCCCTATCAAAAGGGTGAAGATAAATGTGACGAATATATATATATATATATATATATATATACATACATATAGCCTAACCCTCCCAGGTCAGTCTCTACGGCATTGTCCAGCTAGTCAGGGCACTGTCGCTGTCCCTTGCCTCTGCTGCCATTCATGAGAGGTCTTTAAAATAAACGAAAACGTCAAACACAAACTGGTTTTGCCGACAGTAACTTATAAAAGTAAAGAAAAAAAAGAGTAAGTAGAATAAATGAACATTCTAAAAAGGAAATATAAACACTTTTTTCGCCCATATACGGCGCTAAAGATAAATCCCTTTCGCTTTCCCCAAAACGAAAAGTACACAGAAAATCTTTTCCATTTGAATTTTTTTTTTCACCTCCTTTAAGAAAAATCCATCCCTTCCCTGCAATATCTCCACAGACCCTTATCACTGTCTCCCACGAGGTTTAGAGAGGACACAGACGAAAATTATGAAAATGAAAGGTGCCTTTACACGGCAGAAAAATTTTGAAAGAAAAAAAGGACCAAGAAAAATATCATAGACTTTAATGGGTCATATGTAACCCTCTGCTACGCCGCTCTGCAAAATTGAAATGTGGAACAGTGAGAGAGAGAGAGAGAGAGAGAGAGAGAGAGAGAGAGAGAGAGAGAGAGAGAGAGAGGAGAAACTCCTACCAAATTCCTAATTATCAAAGAAAACAGGAACATATTTATAACTTTTAATGAGAGCATTCGGAAGATATAAGAGTGCTAATTAATTACATGTGTATATGAAAATATAGGTTTCAGTGGAATAAATAAATAGTAGAGTTCAGACCCAGAGAATTTAATTGCATGAACATTCGTGACCGATTAAAAAATCTTCCTTCATCATTTCTCGTGTTCTGTTGCGTGCAGTTATCAAATAACATTTCACCTAGAGCGATTTTTTAAAGGTCACTCATGAATGGAAGAGGCAAGGGACAGGATAACGTCCTAGACTTAGAGACTGACCCTCTATATATATATATATATATATATATATATATATATATATATATATATATATATATATATATATATATAAATGATGAGAGCCCAAGACTTCTTTCTAGTAACCTAGAATTAGGGAGGGCCAGGCAATGGCTGCTGATGACTCAGCAGGTAGACCTGTAGGCGTCCAAAAACCCATCCTCTCAAGGATAGTGAGGCTGAGCGTTTAATGTGTACTGGGATAACTCAATCCAAAATTTCCAATTCGAAAACGTAAGCTTCATATTTATCATGGTAATTGCTGTTATCAATTCGATAAATTGATAAAGAATAATAGAAAAAAAATCATGAATATGGAAAAGAAACATCCATCTACTACCGATGTGTAAATTACTGCGCAACAACCCCCCCCTTCATAATGGACATTTCTTCCAAATTGTTTTCAAAACAGAATTTTTTTTTTCTTTAAACATGAAACTAATAAATATTAGAAATAAAACAAAAAATTAAGAGAAACTTTTAAGCGAAAGAGTTCCAGACCTCTTCTGGCGCAGCTGAAACACCGTCATCTTTTTTTTTTTTTTCTACATTAGATAATTTAAAATAAACGAGAGGTCTATTCCATATCCAATTTCAATCCTCTACACGTGTATATAATGCAAATAGTTGTTTGTGTGCGTATACTCCTATGCACGATTGTTCAAGTTCAAAAAGTGTTTCCAAATGGCTACTGGTTCTTTTAGTACTAGAAAAAAAATGCAGGCACTGAATTTGTCAGACTTTCTATACGTAAATTTGTATAACATTCTAAAGATTCTTTTACATACCCTGTCAGACAACATAAAATGTCCTGCAGAACTGGTACCTCACCTGAAATAACAAGAAAACAAATACATTACTAGATGTTGTGTTCGTAATTTTGGTGCTACATATCACTCATGATTGCTTACCATAAGGGACAAGAAAGCCATAGATATACTTTCTTATAGTTTGACTCTCCTGTTATCTTCAGCAAAAAGAAGTGTAGTGTTATAATAAGGATCCACTTGTGGGTCATGGTTATAATAAGTAAAGTTATACGGATGATGTCATAAAGAACGACAATATTTCCAGTTTGCTGTTAGCTGTAAATAAGACAGCGAGAGATACATGTACAAATCCACATCCACGTGCAACAGCTCATCGCATATCTAATATATACTATAGGCCTAAAAGGCGCCTACTCACAGTGACAATTTTTCCCATGAAAATATCACAGACACTAAACGATAAAAGGGAAGGAACCATTTCACTTGGATATCAACCTCTCTATTCAGAGACTCTTAAGCCATGGCAAGCACCTCTTCTGCGAGAAGGATATTGCAAAATCAAACTACTGTTCTCTAGTCTTGGGTAGTCCCATAACCTCTGTACCATGGTCTTCCACTATCTAGTGGTAGACTTCTCTTGCTTGAGGGTACACTCCAGCCGGAATGGGACTATTTGGCGTCGCCCTTTTGGCGAATATTGCTTTTATGGTTTGAAATTTGATTTCCTTTTATTCTTTACTTATAGCAAACGATATCGGCGTCAACGATTGGTCAGGATGCTACAAAACTCAAAATCAATCAACCTGGCACCATTGCCGAGGCATGTAACATGTTATACAAATCAAAGTAATCTTTTGAGGAGGTAACAGTGGCAGCCTGCCTGGCAGCATCAATATCTTCCCTGACAACGAAATACTCATGACGGATCCCCTTACTGGCATTCACTAACAGCAACCTTGTTACTGTTCTGACATGTTTCACTTTTACGCTCCTTTATTTCATCTGCTTTCGAACGTTTAGTCCTCGAGCATGTTAGCAGTTTAAATTACGTTTTCTTGATTCTTTATAAATAAAGGAATTTGCATTGTATTTTTATAAATCAAATGTAAAGCCTTTATTTACTTCGATGGAATTATCAAACCACCATTTTGGGAGCTGGGATTCTGAAATATACAGTATCCCTAATTCCATTGACTTTCCACATACATTAAAAAAAAATCTATCAGGATAAATACTGCACCACACCATCATGAACTCCCGACAGATATAACAGACTTGGTAAGGAGCTGGTTTTCTAATCGAACAAATCAAGCAAAACTAGAGATTGGTTTGGACTGGATTGTAACAAACCATTGGCGACTCCCAAAACAAACGGATGTGAACGGTTAGCAAGCTTGCTGAACTGGGCACGGAACTAGTAACTCGGCCGGGCATGCAGTTGTTTAAAAGGAAGGGTATATGCTTATTATTATATTTATACTTGTTTATGCAACCCGTCAATATAACGGCTAAATATTTAGATAGATATGCACTCACGCACACGTACACTGATTCAACCCTTCCCACGCCTTCCCCTTTTCTAACTACAACATGGTAGTTGTGGTTTCCAAGTGTACCTCTCGGCTTTACCACTTCTCTCCAGGGTATGACTGCTTCCTCTTCCCCCTTACCCAAAGGATTAGGAGAGAGAGTAGTTAACAGTCTGGAAACGAAATAATATATATATATATATATATATATATATATATATATATATATATATATATATATATATATATATATATAAACAGGGTGGGCCAAATGTGGGGTTTCAAACAGTTACGTCATTATCTTTTTCACCTTAACATTACCGTTTTTTTATATGATTACAATTTGAACACTTGAAAGATTAAATGTTCATTGTAAAATGTCTAATGTATGCAAATAAATGTCTAGATGTTTACCAAATATAAAAGGTCTAATTGTTAACCCTAACCCTACTTTTGGCTCACCCTGTGTATCTATAAATAGCCAGACACTTGCTCTTAATTCTAAAGCTACACCGAAGACTAACAGTAAAGAAAAGTTGATTTATATTCCATGGCCATACACGAGCGGTTGGACATTTAGGTGTTTTTGTGGCCTATTGGTAACGTTTTTGACTGGTGATCTCAAGACTGGGGTTTTAGTCCCGCTCAAACTCGTTAGTTCCTTAGCATCTGCAACCTCACCATCCTTGTGAGCTAAAGGGGGGGGGGGGGGGAATTGGGTGGGGGAGCCTATACGTCTAACTGTTGAGTCCTCAGCAGCCATTGCCTGGCCCTTCCTGGCCCTAGCTTGGGTAGAGAGGGGGCTTGGGTGCTGATCTTATGTATATTTGGTCAGACTCTGGGGCATTGTCCTGCTTGTAGGGCAATGTCACTGTCCCTAGCCTCTGCCATTCATGAGTGGCCTTTAGAAACCAGTGAAAGTCCTCTTTTGATGAAAACAATTGCTTAATTCTTGGAGATTTATGCCGCTTAGTTCAAACACTTCAACTAATCCATGTAGATTTCTGCCTCTTCATTACCCCTAACACTTTTTAACAAGTCCTTTTCTTACACAGTCATCACCTATTCCCTACACATAACAAACGGTGGCGAACACGCTTCCCAATCTTTTTCTTCATGTTTTCACATTTTTATAATCCTTCTTATCCCGGATATTAAAGATGAGTTGACTCAACAAACTGCCGACTACTCCGTGACTCATTTCTTCTTTCATGCTACTATAGTCTCTGATCCTCATATCATAACCTGTTATGTGAATCAAGTTCTTCCACTCTTCCAACCCCCTCCACATTTAAAAAGGTTTTATATTAATTCTGGTCACATTCACTAAAACGGGCTAAGAATAATCTGCTTTCTCACTGGGCTATTTTCCTTGTTAGAGCCCCTGGGCTTATAGCATCTTGCTTATCCAACTAGAGTTGCCGCTTAGCTAATAATAATAATAATAATAATAATAATAATAATATAATGAGACTGCATAATTATTTAGTTCTGTGGAATACGTCCTATCCGAAATGAAATACAATACAAACACAAAAGTCTGTTTAAACTGATCCTATTTCTACAAAATCGAAGGATATCCAGGGAAACCCTTCAAGCTAAAACGACTAAA
Organism: Palaemon carinicauda; assembly: GCF_036898095.1. Taxonomy (NCBI): domain Eukaryota; kingdom Metazoa; phylum Arthropoda; class Malacostraca; order Decapoda; family Palaemonidae; genus Palaemon; species Palaemon carinicauda. The sequence continues at coordinate 91,127,547 of NC_090727.1, read as the reverse complement.
TAAATCATACTCTATCAAGTTGCTTAGTAAGTTCACCAAGTCCAAGATCTTGACCAGGTCCATGGACCATACCAGCAGCATTTTTCAATAAGCCCAGATTTACGCCCGATGCCTTGATCGTCAATATACATTGACATGTGTGCCTTATTCTCTCATTGCAAGACTTATAGCCAAGACACATTACTCAACATATTGGTTTCATTTTATAGATTTAAAAGAAACTCGTGAATGGCAGACGAATGGGGCAGTGACATTGCCCTAGCAAGCAGGACAATGCCCTACATACTGACCATATATACATATGATCAGCGCCCAAGAAACTTCTCCAACCCACCTGGGAACGGGGAGGGCCAGGCAACAGGATCCTCCAAATCCCCGATCCTTGGCTCACAAGGATGGTGAGGTTGGAGCTATAAGCCTCTGGACTGATAGCATCTTGCTCTTCCAACTAGAGTTGTAGCTTAGCAATTAATAATAATAATAATAATAATAATAATAATAATAATAATAATAATAATAATAATAAAGAGTTTGATTGGGACTCGAACCCCAGTCTGGCGATCGCCAGTCAGGGACATTGCCACATAGGCCATCACAATCCTATGTTTATTTCTCAATCAGTAATGTCTTTGTATTAACAAATCTTGAGGCACAAACCCACATCAGACTACTTTATTAGATCCTTTGCTTTACATTCTTATAAATCCAATGTGTTAGTACACCGATGTAACCAAATTGCTTTTGTCAATATCCAAACTTAAAAAAAAATTCTTCTAATAATAATCATGAAACCTCACCAAACCTTAACAGCGCTCTTTTGATTCAGACAATAACAGCAAAGCGAAGAAAAGTCAACAAAATCGACAACTGGCGATACAAAGAAGATATTCCAAACACCCTTTATGGTCTAAAGGGGCTTTCGACCATAATGCAATTTAATAGAAAGGCCCACCACTGGAGCTATCGAAAGAGTCCCATTACTGCACATTAACGAGAGAGAGAGAGAGAGAGAGAGAGAGAGAGAGAGAGAGAGAGAGAGAGAGAGAGAGAGTTCTATCAGTCAAGCGTTAGCGTTATATGGTATGAATGGGCCCCTCTATAAAAAGACCATCAGCCTTATTGCGAACCTTACAACAACATAGCAAAGATGAAGTATTGCATTGAACATTCCAGTAACTTTGTCTGTTCGTGAATGTAACCGTCAGACAGAAATTAAAAATTAAAAATCTTGAACATTCTATATAACTTAATTATGGAAACATTTAATCAGGATTTGGCTTGGCTTTCAAAGAATATTTTTTCCTTCGATTAAGAATATTTACTTCCTTTCTGGAAGAGCCTAAGTTTCCAGTTTGGAGTCGATAAGAATTCCCATATTTAATGAAGAAAAATATTTTGGGGCTATGATTTTGGTTTACATTGTTCGTGTTTGTTTGTAGTTTAACAATAATCCTTAAAGTAAATAAAACTAGTCACTAATACTTAACTATATCACCTGAAATGATAATCAAATATTGACACCATGGAAGCCATAATCAGCAAATGGAATCCCTTAAATGCTATCAATTAGGGAAATTGGCTTCGGGAGTGGAGATCACAGGAACTGGGAGATCATAAGTAATGATAAAAGAAAATCAGTAATATTTCTGACACTTTGACGAAACCAAGTTACACCATTAAACGCTAAGTGAATATAAGTTTTCAATGTCCAAACAATGCACGCATTAAAATTACTTAAATTAATTATCGACTCTTCTTTAAACCAACCTAATGCTAAGGTTTAAGAACAAACATTGAAGAGAAACTTCATAAACAAAGACTCAGAAAATGAGTCGTTGCTAAAAACAAATGTGACATGCACACATACAGTCTCGTCAAGTATAAAATGAAGATAAGTATCTTGCAAATATGTAGTAAGCGGTGTATACTAAAGCAATTTTTCAAATACCTAACCAGAACAAGAGACAAAGTATTCATAAAGCCTATTTTATCAGAGAAGGTGAAGAATAAATACGAACGAATTATTTGCATTCTCTGAGAAAAAGATGAAATTCACCAGACTTTCAATAAAGTAAGTTACAATATTGCATTACTTCTACTCAATGGAAAATCAAATCAAATGACTCCCCACCTGAGCCGATGTGCATCAGTGCTTAATGGTGTATAGAAATGCGACAGATAAAAGACACAATCAAAGGCGAAGTGTTACAGCAAAAACATACATGGAGCCTTTATTCAATAACATCATTGACCGAATAAACGAAAAGAGGGAGGTGGGACCTTACTGTGTAATCCTACTACTAGGTCAGAAATGAGACAACAGTCTGTACATCAGGACGAAAAAAAGGTCTACATGACCATCTACGAGGATATCAGGACAGCTAAAATGTAAAAATTTAAATATCGATTCATCATTAAAATGAAAATATCAATCAAAGTGTGTGACAATTCAAAGAATGCTTCGTAACCAAATCATTAAGAAGCATTGCATCAATTACGATGGATTATAAAATATTGAATAAAAAAACACGATGAGAAGTGTCCTATTTGTTATCAAAGATACAACTGCATTATAGTTCAGCATATAACTCTTGCCAGTTGTTGATTTCTGCAATGATCTAAATTATATTAGAGGAGAAGAAGACATTAACATCTCGCACAATTAACTCAACGATCTGATAAAAACCATTTCAAGTAATCCATGACAGTTTAATGATACCCATTATTCGCTCTTCTTAAGGTCAGCTGCAAACACCAGATTCCCATTAGCCTGGAATTAACTCTTTGTTCCATTCCATTAATGAGGTCCCTACCCTTTTATCCACTTCTTCTAATTAGTCTGTATGCTAAAAAGAGTCCTTTTTAGAAAGCATGTAATTGCTGAATGAACCAAACAACAGACGACTAAGTGAATAGCAAGCTTTGAAAATGTAAAAGTTTCTGGGATCGACAATGCAGCTTGAAACAAGACATGTTTGTCAACTTTGTGTGTGTTTGCGCGGTCTTCAGTTTCTCTCTATGCACGGGCAATTTATTGATCTATTTACCTCTAACAGATCTTATTCCTATAAGAGTAATTTAGTAAGAATAATCGAGTGAAACAATTATCTAAATGTATGTCACTTTTTTCTATTTACTCTGAAAAAAAAAGAAAAATAAACCAATAGTTTTTATTTCTTAGTTTTATTCTAATATTTAGTGCAAAAATGGAGTAAAACAATTATTCAAATGTATGTCAATTCATCTTCCTAGAAAAGGATGAACAAAATAATGATTCAGTAACAAAAGACCATCAATCACACAAATGATTCTTTACGAATTGGATTTATCTGCGAATCAACATCTCACGACGTAAAAGAAACCAAAAACTACATCAATCATCACCTGGTGCATCAAGAGGATAACCCTACCCCAAAATATAATTATTATAACAATATATTTATTATTATTATTATTATCATTATTATTATTATTAATATTATATAATAATAATAATAATAATAGGAAACTATTGACTGACTAATGTGAAAAGATCTGTATAACAAAGAGCTCACAAACAATATTCCTTATCGTTCCTTCGCCAAACACTTACAAATTAAATACTCTTTTTCTTGAACTCTGGACTTTTTCTTGAAATACGTAACGCAAGATGTCACCAAATGGAAGTAGTGTTTCACATTCTGTACCATTCGCCCATTCTACCGTATGTAGGTATTATAGTTTTTTATCTTGTGGTTAATTGAAAATATTAGCGTTATTTATTAATGAATTTGATTAACATTCTGAATATATGCGGGTGAATGCGGGAGTCCGTGGTATACCTTGCTCCAAAGAAATTCACCCTGCCACACCCTTACTTGTGTGTGTGTGTGTGCGCATATCTATCTATATATTTAGCATTAATTTTGACGGGTTGCGTTCTCTAGTTACCATATAACCATAAACAGAAAAAAACTGATCCAAAATCCGATTCCGTCTGAAACAAAATCTGGATTTGATGCCATGTTTGGAGGAAAGAGCCTATTTTACGAGGCTTGTTTTAATGGGAACACCAAATCAGAATACACTACAGGTTTAAAGGTCACTCATGAGCGACAGAGGAGAGGGACAGGACATCCCGATCTCCAACCAAGTTAAGACCAAGCAGGGACAGGCAATGGCTGCTGATGACACAGCAAATAGACCGATAGGGTCCCCAAAACCTCCATCACTACCTCACAAGGGCAGAGAGGTTGTGACCATTAAAGATATCTTTTCGAGCTGCGAGCATGGCTCGAACTCTCGGCCCACGTATCCTGAATGCGATACGTCAGCCACTAAACTCACAACCTTGATATCTTCTTAATACTATATGAATTCTGAACAAAAAAAAAAAATCTTTAACAAATAATTAAAAAAAAAAAAAAAATTAATCAATAATAAGTGTGCTGTCAACAATAATGAAATTTTTGTTTGCCGCATGTAAAACATTAATTTATATCTAGAAACTCATTAATCATTACAAAAATAAAAGCTACATGGAAAAACATGAGATTTCAACGAGAAAATTATATCAACTCCAATTACTTCCATTGTATCTCATTAGAAGGCTTCCTAAAATCAGCTGATGTCAGATATTATGCAAAAAAAAAAGACACAAAAGTAAATAAAGATCCCAACACAACAGCAAACTCCCAAAAGCACTAGAGCTGAACACTTGTTTTACTTTTTTAACAAAGCAAGCTTTGATAATCTCTCTTATCTTTAACTTAAACGACAAATCTGACTATTAAGAAAAGCGTTCAATATAATATAAAATAGAAATTAATGAGAGTCACCAACATAAGCAGTAGGCTAAGCCTCTTTAAATATATAGAATAACTTTCCGACAATACTAAATACAGCACCTAACATCAGCCCGTAATTCTATAGAATATCTGGTCTTTGTGTGTGCCTATCAGCCTTTTTAAATTCCCCTAAAGAAATCAGCTTAGCGAAGGATCTTTTTGATGGTTAAAAAGGAACCTAAGGATCACTATTGTTAAATCATAGCCTACAGAGATTATCCAAAAGTGGCCTTTACCTAACAGAGCCTTTGAATTGCAAAAGAGAAAAAAAGAATATATCATGCTCTCTACCTCACAAACACACAACATACCGTACTGAGACACTTGTGAGCAGGACACGGCACAAGCTTTAGAAAATTAAAAAAAAAAGGTACTATCTCATGGTATTCAGTAGAAATAAAGGTAAAATTAAGTTTAACAGATTTTAACGAATCAGGCAACGGGAAAAGAAGCCATGAGCTTTCTACATAAGTTTTTATTACTTTAATTCCAAAGAGAAGTTCAAATGTACCCGAAAAATATAATCTATGAAGATCTAACGGCAATCTTTTATTAATTAAGTTTCAAAAACTAAAGGCAGCGCAAGTCACACTTCTAAACTACTGTAGTTTAAAAGCTGAATCTTATGATAGCAGTATGAGATAATAAGGACACACAAGGTTTATTTGACAACTGAGAAGATATCATAGATATTTGAAATACATCTCTCAAGAAACTCGTTAAAGGAACCTATATCAGGTTTCAGGTACAATTTCACTGGATAAGAAACATGGGATTAATGTCATCAGTTTGATTACTTAAACATTCCAGTAGAAATGGTTTAAATACATTATCATTATACATACAACAGATGTGATTACGAACATCAACAATTGCATAAATAGGTGCAATGAACTAAGTTATTACACTGATAATGAGAGAGAGAGAGAGAGAGAGAGAGAGAGAGAGAGAGAGAGAGAGAGAGAGAGAGAGAGAGAGAGAGAGAGAGAGAGAGAAAAAAAAAAAACTATGCTTTTCAACTACTTACCATATATGACAAACGTTTGATATTAACACTGACAGACTATATACTTAATTCTTTGTTCTCAAAAAGCCTAAATTACGGTTTATGGAAGACAATGTGTCCAAACCTTAACATTTGAAATGAAGTTATTTGAGTAACTTGAAGTAACGAACATCCAATAACAACATGCACCGATTTCCCCTTCGATTTTGAAGAGTCGATACTTGTGACGCTAGGTACCATCAATGTTTCTCTCTTAACTCGCCCCAAAATTAAGATCAGTTGTCGAAGGCTGATCATAATCTCCTGGAGAAATTATGTAACGAAATCCTCCCTAAAATGAAGTAAATGCAATCGATATTATTTTAATGGTTCCTTTCTGCTTTTTAACTTTAATCGAATAAAAATATTGAGAGGGAGCCTTTATTATTATTATTATTATTATTATTATCATTATTATTATTATTACTTCCTAAGCTAAAACCCTAGTTGGAAAAGCAGGATGCTATAAGCCCAAGGGTCTTCAACAAGGAAAATACCCAGTGAGGAAAGGAAAAAATGGAAAAAAAAAAATATTTGAAGAAGAGTAACAACATTAAAATAAACATCTCCCATATAAACAATATAAACTCTAACAAAACAAGAGGAAAAGAAATCAGACAAAACAGTGTGCCCGAGTGTACCCTAGGGCAAGAGAACTCTAACCAAAGATAGTGGAAGACCATGGTACAGAGGCTATGGTACTACCCAAGACTAGAGAACAATGGTTTAATTTTGGAGTGTCCTTCTCCTAGAAGAGCTGCTTACCATAGCTAAGGTGTCCCTTCTACCCTTACCAAGAGGAAAGTGGCCACTGAACAATTACAGTGCAGTAGTTAACTCTTTGAGAGAAGAATTGTTTGGTAATCTCAGTATTGTCAGGTGTATGAGGACAGAGGAGAATATGTGAAGAATAGGTCACACTATTCGGTGTATGTGTAGGCAAAGAAAAAATGAACCGTAACCAGAGAGAAGGATCCAATGTAGTATCTCACCGGGTGGCTGGTGCTCTGGAATACCTACTACCTATAAAATGTGTCCTTTTATAAGAACTCATACAGATCTCTGCAATAAATTATTACTTTAGAGTGATTTAAAAGTCGGGTGTGGAATAATTCACAAACTTAGTGGATCCCATAAATAGTTACAAAATATTGTTAAAAATACATTAAGAAAAAAAAATTCTTAAAACTTCTATAATTTCTCTACAAACTCGCAATTACTTCCTTATTCAACATCACCTTTTATCACTAAGATACGTGAAACAACAAAAAACTTAAAATGCCTACAATTATTATTATTACTAGTTAAGCTACAACCCTAGTAGGAAAACCAAGATGCTATACGCCCAATGACTCCACTCGTAAATTAGCGCAGTGGTGAAAGGAAACAAGGAAATAAATCAACTACAAGAGAAACAACTAAAATAATAAATTTTGAGAACAGTACCAACATTAATAGTAAACCTTTCCTATATAAACTATAAAACCTTCAAACAAACAAGAGGAAGAGAAATAAGATAATAGTTACCACTCTAAGAGTAATTAACCTCCTCAATATGATCCAACGTTTAGAAAATTGGAGATTACGAAAAGAGTTGGGTAAACAAACTTCCAAGAGAAGCAATTATTTCAAAGAACCTCACTAATGACAGATCCTTTAATGAAATGTAAACATTCATGATGGTTCATCATTCATTCCCCAAATCTTGTCCCAAATGAGCTCAGCACTTTGTTACTACGAGAAATAAAATTATAAATTATAAAAGGAGTGAAATGCCCGAGAGAGAGAGAGAGAGAGAGAGAGAGAGAGAGAGAGAGAGAGAGAGAGAGAGAGAGAGAGAGAGAGAGTTACAAGGATTTTTTGTCTCAAAACTTTTTAGTCCATCATCGGAGACTCCATTTGCTCTTAGGTAGAGCGTTTTGGTTTGCACCTTCAGAGAATATTTATGATCTTGTCTAACTTATTCTTGAACTCATTTACAGTGTTACTGTTCACTACATCCGCTGGAAGTCTGTTCCATATATTTGCTATTTTGTATGTAAAGATATTTTCACATTGAGTGGTGTGGTATCTTTTCAATTCCAGTTTGCATCCGTTACCTTTGGACTGATTTGTGTCAAGCGTGAATAACCACGAAAGGAAAAAATAAAAGACTTCATTGAATTTAGTACTTTCCTCATTAATGTGATGCAAGTACAAACTCGAATCAAATCTATTTATTTCTCATTTCGTGCACTCACATGCTTCCCCCTTCCACCAGAATGTGACTACTCCTCTCCTCCCTACCTGAAGGACGGAGAGAGTTCAGTTTGATCGGAAGAAAATATATACATATATTCATATCTACATTGCCAAACACTTATTCTACTAACAAAAAGAAAATTTCTTGAGTCAAAAATGTTGATGACCTCTAAGACTTAGAGAAGAATGAAATTACATAATGGGTAAAACATTTGCATTTCTTAAAGTAAGTTTCTCAATGATCCTAACAACAAGATTAGCATGCAAGAGCATTTCTGTAAATATTATGATTAACATCAACAGTTTGGACATAAGGTAATTTGATATTTTGTTCCAAGTATAATTTTTGTCAACTATATTAGAATATGACTCGCTTTGAGTTGTTCTCGCCGCTGCAAAAGACACGCTCTCTCTTATAAGACTTTCACCAAATTTCTAAGAACACAATAATTTCATGTGGTTTAACTAACGATTCTTCCCAAAGAACATCAAAAGAAATAACGGCTTTCCTTCCTACGTCTTTGAAAGATATTACCATAAAACTGGCCGTTTTAACTAAATTCAAACTTCAGCACTCACTTGATTCTCGAAACAGTATTGTCAGACACCAAACCAGTGGCACTCGTAAATGGATCTAAAAAAGTAGAAGCCTTTGGATGCCTAATCAGTGAAATGGCTTACTAAGGACAGATGCGATTACCATCAGCCTCTCATCCAGTCACACGTGCTGGTGGAAGAACGTGATTTTAGCCCTTCTGAGCTTGACAATTCCAATGTGTTGTGAACTGAATGCTGGGGTTAAAAGTGGACAACGACAGTTACACTGTGAAATAAAAGTTAGAAGCGTTGGACAGCAATTGGCAAGCTGGAAATAAAAAGAAAGTTGTAGAGTAAAAGCACCAAGTGACCAATGGAAAGCAGCACCTGAATTGTATTGTCAGCAATACCCTTCTACAGGGCACGACGTGTGAGGGCATTATGTAAAGATGTCAGTTCTCTTCCCGATTCACAAGTCTCTCTCTCTCTCTCTCTCTCTCTCTCTCTCTCTCTCTCTCTCTCTCTCTTTTACTATTAAGTATACAAAAATGTTGCAAATTGTTTACTGAGTTCAGCAAAGATGAAATGCGTTTTCACTTAGTATGTGTGATGACGTCTCATTAGCCTACTGTATATATGAATGAAAATAACAAACGTTTCAAAGTTCATACCGAGAGAACGACGTAGTTAATAAAACAGCATAGCTTCTTAAGTTACCATTTGCTAAGCGAGTTGAAAAAATTATGCTTGTTTCCTAACTTACATCCATAGGGTTAAATTTAAAGCAAAAATTTCATTTAAATTAGTAACTTAATTCAAACGGTGATTAACTGATATTACCAAATGTAGAATCAGAGAGAGAGAGAGAGAGAGAGAGAGAGAGAGAGAGAGAGAGAGAGAGAGAGAGAGAGAGAGAGATATATTTAGTCTTATATTTGTATAAACCTGGGATCTGTCACAACAATTACTTAGCGTGAGAGAAATTTTCTTTTAACTAAAGTAATTATTTTCTTACAATGAAGTCCATATTCCTAGGAACGTTTCCACCAATATATATATATATATATATATATATATATATATATATATATATATATATACATATATATATACTAGCATCGTTAATTCCAAACATAAATGCAAATCTCAAACCGAACCCGATTAATAGTTGTTTCGGAGATGACACAACTTTTTTCTTCTTCATTGAGGCATTGAGAGATTGAGAGTT
>NC_090727.1:91114220-91117170 GCF_036898095.1 Palaemon carinicauda | reverse complement strand
TAGTTTTATGATCATTTTGTTTCATTCTTATTCTCTCCATCCGGTTTTCTGTGTTTAATATATCTCAGTGATTCCTTAACTAAGTCTAATTGGGTTACATCTGATTTAGAGAGGAAAAAAAACTGTACCGATCATGTTGAAAATTGTTATTATTAATATTAATTCATTTTGGAAAATTGAAAATATCAATAAAGGGAATTCCATTTGCATTTGAGAATTTGATAATGTCAGTAAAGGGAATTTCCATTTGCTCTTAAATGTTGTATTATTGATAGATCATACGTGAAAATACTGTAACTGTTTTGGTAGAAACTCATAGATTTTTTGTCGAGCATTGAACCTTTCAAATATATCCACTAGGTTCTAGTACGCGGATGTTTCAAGGATTTTAATAACATGCTAAGTATCTTATTGGTAGATAGATTATGAAGATTGTATACCACCTTTATTTAAGGATCTAGGATTGCCATGTTCTCTGGTTGGGTTGTACACGATAGCAAAATGTATAAGGGGAAAATATATTTTCGATACCAAACTATCATACTTTGCAACTGAGCCTATACAAGATACGGAGATATGCAGGATAGAAATATAGATTCAAGGATTGATTTATGATTTTGGCTCTATAGCCTGGCGCTGAGGCCTATGAAAACCATTCAGCTCCGTAGTGCATCGAGGATAAAACCTTAGAGAGTTACAGTTTCAGGAAAAAGTTTCAAGAGTTTGGAAAGCAAGTAGGAAAAACCAAAGTAAGAAGGAGCTCAAGTAGGATATATAGGCAGTGAAAAAAGGCTCCTAAGGAACACTGCAAAAAGCCTCAAGTTATGACGACAGTGTTCTACACGAGGTGCACTGTGGGCACTAACTTCAAATCTGGGGTGGAGGATAAATTCAGACCTTGGGTGGAACATGTTGTAATAAGAAATTTAACATTGATTTCGCTCATCAATTATTCTCTTTTATTATATTCATCTCATTGTTTAGATTAAAAAGAGGTAGAATAAACCCACCTTTTATATTTCAGAAGAAATTCACTATTGGGTAACGCAACATTTTGCCCAAGTACTTTTTATGATTAGTAATGATGTGAATGTGAAATATGATTTTTTATTTTCGCTACTTGAAATCTAGCATTGATATGCCGGTGTACTCTCTCTCTCTCTCTCTCTCTCTCTCTCTCTCTCTCTCTCTCTCTCTCTCTCTCTCTCTTTCTCCTTCTCTATCTCTCTCTCTCTCTCTCTCTCTCTCTCTCTCTCTCTCCTCCTCTCTCCTCTCTCTCTCTCTCTCTCTCTCAATAACATTGGTGCCATTTTTCCTTCACAAATTCGTTACATATTAACAGATTTGTGTCTTGAATAGCAATACCACCTACCCACTGCGTATTATTGCCCGACTAGGATTTACTTTTCATGTGTCTAGGTTGAGCCGTGGCTTTGGAAAATTCAGGAAATATATGCTAGGAACGAATTGGTCTTGGGCTTCCAACAAATGATGTGGTTTACATGGTAGTTTGTCTTTTGGTGAGTAAACCATGCACCCAAATGCTATTACGCTAATCAGTAAGCACCTTGAATAACACACATCTATACACTGTGAGACTCAATGAGTTATTGCTCAACGTTTGAGTTAGCTCATCTTTATTTCGAATTCCAAACCATATCTGGCCTGCTTTTTTTTGTCGTAATATGTTACCAAATTAAGAAAATAGTTATTATTATTATTATTATTATTATTATTATTATTATTATTATTATTATTATTATTATTATTATTATTATTACTTGCCAAGCTACAACCCTAGTTGAAAAAGCAGGATGCTATAAGCCCAGGGACTCCAACAGGGAAAATCTACGATTCAAGAACTCTTTAAAAACGTTAAAAATTAATAATTAGGCAAAAAACCTTAACTAAAAATTACTTCCTATAAAACTCTATTGCCCACCTCTAAAACTTTAATACAAAGCGTTGCTATTTAGGGGGATTTAATCCATGCTGTTTAACAAAAACGTTTATTGACACTAAAGCTTTGTATATACCATTGCATTTTTTCTTTACAGAAATATGATAAAAAACAAATGTATTTTCCTTAGTGTGGAAAGAGAAATATGTTAATTGTTCAAATCCAGTCGGGTAGACTTATTTAGATAATCAATAGTTTTGATTGAAGTAGAAGTAGCTGGTGAAAATTATCCAAATACTCTATTATCTATATAGCCCCCTCCCCACGCCAGCGAGAGCGGGGGAGCCCCTCCCCGCGCCTGCGAGAGCGGGGCATCCCCTCCCCGCGTCTGCGAGAGCGGGGGAGTCCCTCCCCGCGCCGGAGAGTCCCTCCCCACGCGAGTGAGAGCGGGGGAGTCCCTCCCCGCGCCAGTGAGAGCGGGGGAGCCCCTCCCAGCTAGGGCGGGGAGCCCCGTCCCCGCGCCAGCGAGAGCGGGGGAGCCCCTCCCCGCGCCAGCGAGAGCGGGGGAGGCAATCCCCGCCCCAGCGAGAGCGGGAAAGCCCGTCCCCGCGCCCGCAAGAGCGGGGGAGGCAATCCCCGCCCCAGCGAGAGCGGGGGAGGCAATCCCCGCCCCAGCGAGAGCGGGGGAGGCAATCCCCGTCCCAGCGAGAGCGGGAAAGCCCGTCCCCGCGCCCGCAAGAGCGGGGGAGGCAATCCCCGCCCCAGCAAGAGCGGGGGAGCCCCTCCCCGCGCCAGCGAGAGCGGGGGACCCCTCCCCCTCCCACCGGGAAGGGGAGAGCCCCGCCAGGCCAACAGTATAGAGTTCCTGTATCAGGCTTAGTTTTAAGAAAAAACAAATGACGAAGAAGTCTTCATAAGAGAATGAGGTATTTTAGAAAGTCTTCAGAGATGAATTGCATTCTTTCAACGCACATATTTTTTTTTTCTCTCTCTCTCTCTCTCTCTCCTCTCTCTCTCTCTCTCTCTCTCTCTCTCTATATATATATATAT
>NC_090727.1:91101720-91106720 GCF_036898095.1 Palaemon carinicauda | reverse complement strand
TCTGTGCAGGTCATATTGGCTGCTGCTTCGCAACCCTTTTGTATCTTGGAAAAATTATTTAACAGGAATCCTGTCTGACAGGATATCTGCAGGGTGGGAAGATACGTACATATATAGAATGAAAGTATGTGTGCTTTTATGGACTAAATATATGATAAATGAAATGAATCGGTGTATTGTTAAAAAATACATTTGGTTGGAGACATGTATTTATGCAGTTAATGTATTTTTCTAGGGATAAGAGACTGGAAGAGATACAATCTGATGCAGTGAATAGACAAATAATGGACTTATGTTTTAGTTGCTACATATTCTTATACAGTATTAAAGTCTGTAGCGGAATGCTGCGGTGCAATTTGGATATTATCAAAGACTATTTTTAATATCTTTTTGGCCTCTCTTCGAACCTATCTATTCATGATGCCTTGCTGTCAAGCATTCCCAGTCCCAACAATGGACCACATGGCAAAAATTCTACATATCCGTTGGTGTTCTATAAAAACGACAATAAAATGCAATTAGTCTTTAATGAAAAATCTCATAGAATCGCAAAAACAGTTTGTTGATGTCCTCGTTTTCGAATTCCATCCTCCAACCATTCCTTCCCTTGAAAAAATATGAAACCCTTCGTTACATCATAAGATATTTTGTTCCAGGATTTTAAAGTTGCCCTTTTAAGAGCTTGGTGGTCATCTCCCTTTTCCTGATATTTCCTTTTTTTCTCACCAAAAATCAACATGGAAATGTATTTAGAATTCGGGTTACAAGTTAGATCCATTTAAAAATCTCACACATCATTTCCATATGCTTAGTTAAATAGATTGAAGGAAAAATTATCTGTTTCCTGTTTGTTTTTAATATTAGAAATTGTATGGTATTTACATCGAAAAAGTGATAATCTAGGATTCACTCAAACATTGTTGTTCTGTATTAAATGTTTTTTGAAGTCGCATATTATGTTGCATAGAATCGGTAAACTATCCATTTACAGTTATCGTTGCAAAACAAATAATTTCATATTAAACCTCTGTAAATCTTTTCCAGGAAGAATTCTCTGAAATTTTACCCATAAAGAGACATTTACATTCCAGTGGTGATGCAATTGTTAGTGGAACCATATATCTTAAAGTGAGAAATCGGGATACGCATTTTGGAATATTCTCTCTCTCTCTCTCTCTCTCTCTCTCTCTCTCTTCTCTCTCTCTCTTCTCTCTCTCTCTCTCTCTCTCTCCTGAGTACGAAAACTTGTATATTGTATGAGCTTTTGATGCCTGTCTGCTTAAAAGGCTTAGAGTAAGAAAAGTAAAACATTTTGCTTTTCAAGATTTCATAGAGTTAACTCGGTTTTGTTTTCAGACACTAATATTTCCATTTTCTTGCCTGTATTTCAAGATATTCTTAGTTTAGTGTATGGAAGAGAGAGAGAGAGAGAGAGAGAGAGAGAGAGAGAGAGAGAGAGTTAATGCACTGAATGCTATGTATATATTGAATTTTTACGCATGAATGTTTTTTTATTATTGATAATTATGAGTACATAAATAGATACGTCAAATTTGAAATTCTATATACACATTCGTATGATTAAAGATGTAATTAAAAACTAAAAACAATTATAGGTGTATATCTTCATTTGCAAATTTACTTTTGAGAAACACATTTGGCCAGTATACTCTAGAATTACACCCCCCAAAAATGAGAAGGTATTTTCTGATCTAGGAGAGATTTTCCCTGTAAAAGTTTAATCTTGGATTGTGGGAGGTTACCCACCCACTAACCCACCCATGAAGGGAGTCTGTGTTTTGGGTATTTTAGTGTATGTATAAATAATTGTGTATCTTTTATCGTTTTACTTTCATCATCTTTTGGATTGTGAATGTTCCATTTTTCAAAGATGCTTTTCTTGGGTTCCCTTCAGACAATCGTGTGTTGATATACTAATAAAAGAATTAAATCGCAATTGCATTATATTGAAGATTTCGTGAAATAATAATTTTAGAAAATATGATAGCTGCAACATTTCCTGAAAAGGAATCGTGTGACCTGTTGAAAAACTTTTGAAATGTTCTTTATATTTCACATTGCGAAATAAATTTACATTTCTTTTTTCAAAGTGATTAAATATTTGATTTACACCTTATTCTTGCTTGAGATTAGAAAATGAAATGTTTCCAATGGCAGAAGTGTAGCCTGGAGGCCTTATAATATTCTAGATGTGTCTTTGCACTTCGCTGAGGTTGTCTTTTTGGGAATGAAGAAAGGAATATTGAATGAGAAATGAATTTGTAGAAAGTCTTAGAAGTGTTTTATGAAAGAGCCCTTATTTTTATCACTAACTGTATTCTTTAAATACGGCGAGATTCAAACCACGTTCGGGCAATGTTTTCATGCGTAAGCGAAAAGCTTTTTCAGTCGTTACATAAAAGAAAGGTTTGCATTATGGAGTTCAGATTCAAGGACACCAAAGTAACTAAAATATAATATTTTTTCAGTCGCTTTACAACACACATTATAGGAGAAGATAGGGATACTTAGGACTCACTCAGGTAGCTTATAAAACTCTTCAAGATTTTGGCCATATAATAATTGTGAACGATATAATACTATCAATACGTAAGTTGACTTTTGTCGTCTTTTTTTTTTTTTTTTTTTGCAACATGAACCTGTTGTAAATTTCTTGGCGGTATTGCAGCTTGCAACAACTTGGATGTTTAGTATACTGTATATAAATATATATATATATATATATATATATATATATATATATATATATATATATATATATATATGTGTGTATATATATATATATATATATATATATATATATATATATATATATATATATATATATATATATGGGTAAAAATCCACAGGAAACAGGAAAGGAAAAGACCAGGTACCAAGCGCTTTCGTGTATTACGTACCCTGAAGAAGTGTACGTAATACACGAAAGCGCTTGGTACCTGGTCTTTTCCTTTCCTGTTGTACTTAATACACGAAAGCGCTTGGTACCTGGTCTTTCCTTTCCTGTTGTACGTAATACACGAAAGTGCTTGATACCTGGTCTTTTCCTCCTTTCCTGTTTCCTGTGGATTTTTACCCTTTAAGATCTGTCACGTACATTTTTATGACTGATAAGTAATATGTGTATATATATATATATATATATATATATATATATATATATATATATATATATATATATATATATATATATATATATACACACACACACGAACACACACACTAGTGTACCCTGCCGTCAAAAAATTCTGATAAATATTGAGATAGATATGCGCATGCATGCACACTACTTCCTTTCTGCTCTACCCGAGGGACGCGGAGAGAACGGAAACAAATATATATATATATATATATATATATATATATATATATATATATATATATATATATATATATATATATATAACTAGACTCGTACCTCTTTATTACTTAAGGGAGATATGTATGAATACCGTCATTTTGCAGAATTTCTATACTGACATTTCAAGACAGGTAAAGGGATATGTATGAATTTTACGAGAAAAAAAATGAAATAAAAAAATTACTTCTCTACTAAAAGATAATCCCTCTTGACAGGAGCCTTTGAATTTGAGCCCATCCTTCTTTCCAAACACCAAACAAGAATGACGTACAGCGTCCAATTAGATTTAATATACCGCCCTAGGGGGGCGTCGTTTATGAGCAGTTCATCGAATTAAGTGTCTTTACCTTAGATTTGTCATGTGAGAACTTTGTTCGTTAGGTCGCCCTACTGCTCCTCGTTGATCGATATTTCAGCCCCTTTTGAACTTTGAACTTATGTATCCCTCCCTCAGTATTAGCAGGTCTTCGCTATTTCAGTCCTCGCATGGGTTGTGATGGCCTAATGGAAACGTCTCTGTCTGGTGATCGGCCGTACTGAGACTCGAGTTACGCTCAAGCTCGATAGTTTCTTGTAGTGTTTGTAACCTCAACATCCATGTGAGCTAAGGATGGGTGGTTTTGGGACCTATAGGTCTAGCTACTGATTCATCAGCAGCCATTGCCTGGCCCTCGCTGATCCCAGCATGGGCGCTGATCATATGTATTAATGGGGCACTCTCTTGGAAGTAGTCCTGCTTGCTAGGGCATTGTCATTTCCCCTTTGCTCTGCTATTCTTAAGTAGCCTTTAAATCTTTAAATATAATCATCTCTAAGTTTTCTTTACATCTTGGGTTCTTAAATATGTTGTCTTTTTCTGGTTTCCAGTTTTGGAGATATGAAAGGTCTACGTGAAATTAGAGAAGTGAGATAGTTTGAGGAACTTATTGAATTCCTTATTAAATTGTATCGAAGTTCAGGTAGCTCAGAAGGCTATGCAATGTTTTGTGTAATTAAATATTTCTCCATCACCTCAGTTATATAGTAATTAAAGATGTCCTATTTTATTACAACAGCAACAACAATTCAGCCATTTCTAATCCAGTACAGGACAAAGTCCTAAGACAAGTCCATATTCATGTCTGAGGTTTGGCCATCATCATCACCCCGCTGCCCACTGCTGATTGATGATGATGAGAGATTTTAGTCATATCGCTCACTGCAAACCAACCTAGTTTGAGTGGCCATGACCAGTACATCTTTGCTGATCATAACGACACGCAAAGCCTTTCATCACGTTAAGGTACCCCCACTCAAAAAGGGCCTATTCTATTGGTAGGGACTAAATGAAAAATTATTTTAATGTGATAAGGAAGATCTTCTGAATACGGTATTCAATAGTGTAATTAATTTATTCTTTCAAAATACTTTAAATCATTAAGTCGTCTGGAGGATCACTTAGACTCTGAGTGAGCCCCCATGAACTTTCAAGGCTTCGTCTGATCCATTTCTCGAGAGCTGCTGGGAGCGATTAATCCTTCCATTGGCTTTCTCTCTCTCCTCTCTTCTTTCTTTCTCGGTTAACAGAACCTTAATTAGGAATCCCGGAAGGACAATATTTCTTTTCCAATGGCTAAGA
>NC_090727.1:91084220-91096720 GCF_036898095.1 Palaemon carinicauda | reverse complement strand
TATTTTCTCCAGAAATGTATTTGAATCTGTTCTTCGTATGTATTATTATTTGTTTTGTATTCTGTTGCATATAATATTTCCGTGACAACATTTGTTTATAAGAATGATGTATTGGGTTTACTCTTGTTCTAAGTTCTTGACTTAAAACTTTTTTTCCTATATATATTTTTTTGGTCGAAATGCAGCCTACTGACCCATTATCAACTTTTTTTTTTCTTGATTAATTTTCCAGTTACTCCGAGTCATTAATTTTACAAAGCTTATGCTCGCAGTTTAGTAATATGCATATTTGGAATAGCAGCAGCATTGTGAAAATTTCTCAATGATTATAGGCGTTTTGCCTTCTCGCCATCATTGTGAGCTAAGGAGGGTCTATTTGGGGTAGCCTATAGCTCTATATGTTGAGTCATCGGCAGCCATTACTTGGCCCCTTCGGTACTAGTTTGATGGAGGGGCCCTCGGGCGCGGATCATACATGCATAAGATCAGCGCCCAAACCCTCAACCCAAGGTAGGACCAGGGAAGGGTAGACAATGGCTGCTGATGACTCATCAGGTAGACCTGTAAGCTCTCCCAAACCTCCGTCCTTAGGGTTTTAGACACTACAAGTAACTATCGAGCTTGAGCATGTCTCGAACTCCAGTCCGGTAGATGACCTGGCAGGGACGTTTCCAATTGGCCACCACTACCAGAATATGCTGGAAACCACCGAATCAACATGTTATAATATATCAAGTACAAGGGAGACTGTCTTACATCGTTTGAAGATTGGCCTCTGAAGTTTGTCCAAGTATGTTGAATAGTTTGGTAGTCCAACCATTCTGCGAAGACTATTATTGTCCTTTGGTGTTGGGGTATTTGTTGGTCGAGTGTCCCCGCCTTGGGGACTTGGGGAATAGTTTCCTCAGAGCCACCTAATGAAGAAGGTAATTAAGTATCTGCTCCACAGGGTTATCGGAGATGTCGTTATACATGATAAAAGATGTGTTTGTAAGTTTGTAGAATATGTTGTTTCTGTTTAAAGAATGCAAGTATCATTTATAGTCACTGTCTACTATTTGTTTTGGTCAATTATATTTATGGTCATGTACAGTGAATTTCAAATTTGAAGGTATTTCTAAAGCATAAATGGTTAGGCAAAGGTTTCTCGCAAGAATGGATAAGGAGATTTATTTTTTTCTGATCTCCCTTATATAGTAGATAGAAAGTCGTGGTATGACAATGAATCAATATCCAACAGATTTTGTAGTTTTGAGAACAAAGCCCTCAAAAGGATATGGGGAATTAAATGGCACTCCCCAAGAGAGATTAGTTAACCAAACTTTTATCTGGGCCCCATAAGGCACTCGAATAGTTGGAAGATCCAGGGCTACATGGCTGAGGACTATGAAGCGTGAAGTAAGTGATGATGAATGGAGAAGTATTGTTTTAAAAGCTCAAGATAGAGACGACTGGCGAAATTTCACCGAGGCCCTTTGCATCATTAGACGCAGATGATGGGAATGAGAGAAAGGGACTAGTCGTACCCTGGTGAGAGAGGGATGCCTGAGTGTGCTTATCTATGTAGATATTTAATCGTCAATATTAACGGATCGTTTACACTTATATAATATACATCTAATAGTTACTGAACCCTATTTGACTCTCGAACTCTAATTGGCTCATTTCCATATTCATTAAGAAGTTCAGCAGTTTTCTGTTATTGCAGAGTAGAGTGAGGCGTCGGACTTATTTCTTGTAGAAACTCGATTGCAGAATGTTTTGAAGGATTACGAAACGAAAGGGGAGATATTTCACCTTCCATTTCAGTCTCATTTCGGAGTAAGTCAGCGAGAGCGGGGGAGTCCCTCCCCGCGCCGGGGAGTCCCTCCCCACGCCACTGAGAGCGGGGGAGTCCCTCCCCGCGCCGGGGAGTCCCTCCCCACGCCACTGAGAGCAGGAGAGTCCCTCCCCGCGCCAGTGAGAGCGGGGGAGCCCCTCCCAGCGAGAGCGGGGAGCCCGTCCCCGCGCCAGCGAGAGTGGGGGAGCCCCTCCCTGCGCCAGCGAGAGCGGGGGAGCCCCTCCCCGCGCCAGCGAGAGCGGGGGAGGCAATCCCCGCCCCAGCGAGAGCGGGAAAGCCCGTCCCCGCGCCAGCAAGAGCGGGGAAGGCAATCCCCGCGCCAGCGAGAGCGGGGGAGGCAATCCCCGCCCCAGCGAGAGCGGGGGAGCCCCTCCCCGCGCCAGCGAGAGCGGGGGACCCCTCCCCCTCCCACCGGGAAGGGGAGAGCCCCGCCAGGCCAACAATAAAGAGTTCCTGTATCAGGCTTAGTTTTAAGAAAAAACAAATGACGAAGAAGTCTTCATAAGAAAATGCGGTTCATGAAGCTTCTGAGGTATTTTAGAAAGTCTTCAGAGAAGAATTGCATTCTTTCAACGCACATATCTCTTCTCTCTCTCTCTCTCTCTCTCTCTCTCTCTCTCTCTCTCTATATATATATATATATATATATATATGTATATATATATTTATATTTATGATTACCGAAACCTTTCCTGATTTCAGCATTAAAAAAAAGCGAGTTGAGAGAGAGAGAGAGAGAGAGAGAGAGAGAGAGAGAGAGAGAGAGAGAGAGAGAAAGCCATTGGAATACGTCAAATTCTTTTTTGGCTTCATCTGGAGTCCAAATGTCTTCAGGTAGAGAGAGAGAGAGAGAGAGAGAGAGAGAGAGAGAGAGAGAGAGAGAATCACCAAGATAAAGAAATACAGAGGGGAATTAAAAAAACAATAACAAAAGGAAAGATTTATTCATAGTTTTCTTTCTGGGTGAATCGTACCATTTATCAGCTAAGACGTTTCTGAGGCAAATCTCACCCTCTGAAGACCGTTCCGGAAGCGTTCTTATTTCATCTTCGTTCATTCCCAGAATGTATAAATTTCCTTTGTATTGCGTTAACAATTGAGGAAATAATCGGAACAATAAGGAATCTGAAATCTCTCTCTCTCTCTCTCTCTCTCTCTCTCTCTCTCTCTCTCTCTCTCTCTCACGTAGGAATCTTCAAAGTGTCTCTGGAGGAAAACGGGAGAAATTTTACACAGAAGACGAATTTTCTCTTCTTTTCCACGGTTTTCATTTCTTTAATTTTCGTTCGTTTTCATTCCAATTATGCTAAATTCTATCATATTCTAATGGCCGGTGTAATAGAGAGAGAGAGAGAGAGAGAGAGAGAGAGAGAAGGAAGCCATTAGAATTCAAGAAATTCCTTTTTTGGCTTCAAGTGAAGTCCAAATGTCTTTAGGTATGAAGGCGAGAGAGAGAGAGAGAGAGAGAGAGAGATTCCACAAGATAAAGATATACAGAAAGGAATTAAAAAAAAACTTAACAAAAGGAAAGATTTATTCATAGTTTTCTTTCTGTACGAATCGTAACATATATCAGCTAAGACGCTTCTGAGGCAAATCTCACCCTCTGAAGACCGTTCTGGAAGTGTTCTTATTTCTTCGTTCATTCCCAGAATGTAATGTTCGCCTTCCGTATGAATTTCCTTTGTATTCTTGTTAACAATTATGGAAATAATCGGAAGAATAAGGAATCTCAAATCTCTCTCTCTCTCTCTCTCTCTCTCTCTCTCTCTCTCTCTCTCTCTCTCTCTCTCTCTCTCTCGTAGGAATCTTCAAAGTGTTTCCGGAGGAAAACAGGAGAAATTTTACGTTGACGATTTTGTTCTTTTCTGAGGATTTCATTCCTTAATTCTTCGTTTGTTTTCACTCCAATTATGGAAAACTCTATCATATTCTATTTTCTTAGTTCGTCAATCCATCGTTTTCTCTTCCTTTCCCTGCTGGTTTTGCGATAACTAGAGAGTTTTGGGGTCTTTTTACTGGCCAGACAGTACTACATTGGATCCTTCTCTCTGATTACGGTTCATTTTCCATTTTGCCTACACACACACACACAGCGAATAGTCTGGCCTATTATTTACTTATTCTCCTCTGTCCTCATAGACCTGAGAACATTGAGATTACCAAGCAATTCTTCTTCACCCAAGTGGTTACTGAACTGTAATTGTTCAGTGGCCACTTTCCTCTTGTTAAGGGTAGAAGAGACTAGCTATGGTCAGCAGCTCTTCTAGGAGAAGGACACTCCAAAAGCAAACCTTTATGTTACTTTGATTTTACATTTTTCTTATGTCAAAATATATTTTTACGTAGGTCACCGAAGTAGACGTTTAACCTTTCGCATTTCATATTTTTATTGACGTCAAAGAACCAATCACAATTGGAGTACATTTTAACTACATGATAACGTCCCCTATTTATTATAATAATAATAATAATAATAATAATAATAATAATAATAATAATAATCATCTTATAATGATAATCTTATAATGAAAATCTTGTTTGTGTATGACTTAAAATTTTAAACATTGAAATTAAACATGGCGTTTGTTTGAGATGGGCAGGTTGGTATGAGAAGGGAATAGAGAGAGAGAGAGAGAGAGAGAGAGAGAGAGAGAGAGAGAGATCTGTTTACGTTAGCATCAGAAGGTTGAAAGGAAATCGGTTTATCCCTCATTGTGGCGAAAAGGGACTGAAATGAAATTATCCCTTTTTCGGGTAGTGTTGGGGAGGGGGTAGTGGTGGGGGGAGGGGGGGGCGCTGTTAGAGACTGGTAGAAAATGCATCCTACCGTCTTGTGATAATTTTTTTCCCATCAAGAGATTACAGCTCTTAAAGAGGGCCTTCTACTTTGACGGAGCGTGTATAATATGGGAATTAACTTGCACATATTTGAGTTTATTATGAAAAAAAGTTGATGCATATTTTTTCCGGGAATGGGTTAGTACTGATTTTCCCTTCTTGCAAGCGCGTGACTGTGGATGGCATTTCGATCTGTGCTATATGTTATAATAATCCTTTTGTTTTTAATATACATTTTCTTTTCACACAAACTAATATGCCGTAGATTAAGCTTTTATTTTGTAAGAAAAAAAAATTCATTTTCATATAACTGACATTATGAAATCTAGTTAAAAAATATAATAAAACCTTTTTCTTTTTCTTAGCGGCCAAGATAATATGTACCATGATCCAATGGTATATAAAACCTTTAGCATTTAGGTATTTCACGGTGGGGTAAGATATGGTTTCAAGTTTAAAAAACTGCTTCACTTTCTTATCACTCAAAATATTGAAGGTGTAAGGTGTGCATGTCTTTAAACCCGCTTTCACAAACACGATTGGCATGTCTCTTATAGGTGCTACTGACTCATAGCTATTTTGGTCCTACATCTCACAGGTGTGGGAGTGTGTGTGGGGGGAAGGGGGCGGTTTCCTCCCTACATCTCTTAGCTGTGGGAGTCTGAGGGTTCTCCTCCTTATATATCTCAGCTGTGGGAGTGTGAAGGGGTTCCTCCCTACATCTTTCTGCTTTGGGAGTATTGGGGGGTTCCCTCCGTACATATTTCAGCTATGGGAGTGTGGGGGTACCTCCCTACATCTCGTGGGAGTGTGGGGGGTTCCCCTCCCTATATATTTCAGCAGTGGGAGTACCTCCCTACATCTCTGAGCTGTGGGAGTTTGTGGGTTCCCCTCCTTATATATTTGAGCTGTGGGAGTTCCTTCCTGCATCTCTTAGCTATGGGAGTGTGGGGTTCCCCTCCTTATATATCTCACCTGTGGGAGTGTGGTGGTTCTTCCCTACGTTTCTCAGCAGTGCGAGTGTGGGGGTTCCCCTCCCTATACATTAAAGCTGTGGGAGTGGGGGGGTACCTCCCTACATCTCTCAGTTGTGGGAGTGTGGGGTTCCCCTCTATATATCTCATTTGTGGGAGGTACCTCCCTACATCTCTCCGCTGTGGGAGTACCTCCCTACGTCTCTCAGCTGTGGGAGTGTGGGGTTCCTCCCTACATCTCCCAGCTGTGGGAGGGTGGTGCAGCCAGAACATAGGGCATGAGAGGAAAATAAGTTTGAATACTTTACAGAAACAAGATGTGAGGGAGATATATCAGAATTTGTCAGTGTCAAGCTTGGGGATGGATACAATTGTATTATAAGCCCATACTTGTGGAACATATATCATGCTTGAGACAGAGGTTATAGAGCTGGAGGAGAGGGTTGGCAGGTACTTTTATGAGAGTGCAAAGGATTGCACAAGTAATGCCGCCATCACCTGGAGCTGACTTCTTACTCCTTGATAAGACACACCATAGCTCTTACTCAGTTATGGCTACGTTGTCCTCTTCATCAGTACTCAGTAAGGCGGAACTGAGATGAAGAGCATGGTGATTTTCATATGTAGGGAGAGACTCTCGTACAGGAGCTGGAAGGTTGATGGTTCACAACTGTCTTGGCTACTCATTAATTAAGGTTCTGCGTGCACTGAGTAGGGCTGTGGTGGACGATAATTGTGTGTTTCTTCATCACCATCCCGTTGATGAGATGCCACATGAAACAGACGATTGTTTGATGGTTGGTACTTTCCATTTGTGCCAGGAATCTGTTTGTACACAATGCTGTAGAGGTACAAGAACATATTTTGATAGTTGTCATCAGTGCAGTGTTTCAGGACTTGATCGTCTCAAGATGACAAGGCTGTCATCCCTCGCCTTCCTCTATGCCTGAGAAGTTCAGTTACCTAGTGTCATGGTACTAGCACGATGCCTGATATGTGGCTTTATCTGCAGAGTTTGGAGAAGTTTATGCTGAATAGATTTCTCCCATGAGGCCATGTCTAAAGCCTGCCTGACACTTGCGCGCATTTTTGCCACGCACTGGCACGCATTGATGCGCGTCAGTGCGTGCCACTTTGTGGCACGCACTGGTGTTTTTCCCGCACTGTTCACGACCAGTTCACTCCAGTTCGCGCATCGTTCACGCGACGTTCACGCGATGGCACGAATTGGCACGCGTAGTTCACGAGAAGTTCACGACACGTTCACGCGAGTTCCCTCATCATTCCGCATCGTTTCCGCATCGTTCACGCCAGTTCACGCCAGTTCACGAATTGGCCACTCCATATAAAAACGGGGCTTCTCCAACCCGAGGACATTCTTGGATTGGCTTCGGAAGAGACAACAATGCTTTCTCTCAGAGACACCATTGCATTGAGGAGAAGAAACGTATCTTTTTCGTTTGTATTTTTTGTTGCCCTTTCAATAAGAGAGGATGGTGAGGCATTAAGCATATTTTTTCAAATAGCCGAAATTGTTTGATCCTCCTTGGTATTAGCATATGCCAGAAGGCTTGTGGCTGACCATATGTATTCTTATCTAGTTTCTAGAACTTTTAATTGGTTTAGATTATCAATTTTTATGAATATTTATGTATTTAAATTTATAATTGTATATAGTGCAAGTCACCTTGTCATCTGTCAAAGAAGTTATAGTTGATGAAAGTTTTAATTGATTTTACCATTTGATTAATGCACTGCAAAGTTGTTATAATAATTCAGTTGTCATTCAAAGTAATTGTGATTCCTTCGGCTCGTAAACGATTAAATCATTCATGTCAATCCATTAAAAGCTTCATCATGTATTCATGAGTTTCCGAACTTTATTAACCTCAGGACAGCTAATGATGAACTTGAAGCTGATGGGTTTTGTGATCGAATCTCCTTATTTTTTTTATCAGTTACTGATTATTTCTTAAGTTAATTGGGCATACCATAGGATTGACGTCAGTTAATTATTTTGCTAATTATTTTACTCTGCAATGAATATAACTTGAAGTTTTGTGCAAAGACAATGTTTACTGAGTTGCAAATAAATGTTATTGTAATGGTGTACGCAACCCATCAAAAAGGACGACTAAATACTTATAATATGGTTTTGAGATTTCTTTCCCATTTTTTCGGATTATAATACTGTTTACTCTTTACATAGGATAAATAATAACATGTGGATTATGTAAAGATGCTCTTGAAATATAGATTCTTTTCCATTTTGAACGGATGAGGTATTGAAAATGATGAAATATCTCCCGTTATTATTTCATTTATACAAAATGCCATAAAGCGAATCTCAGTTTTCTCATTTGGATATTAAAAAGATCTCATTCAAATTTTGCCATATCCAGTCCACTAACAACTGTCAATAAAGTATTATCATAGTTTCAAGGGATTTATACCAATATAGAGTTCAGGAAAGATGTTAGAATAAAATTGTGTGTTGATCACCTTTAAGTTCAACCCGAGTTCAACTTACAGAATTACTCAGGTAAAAACCTCCGAAATTTTGTCAGATTTTCTCTTCAGTGCTCGTAAAGTTGCTGGTTTGAGATTGTAAATAGGATCTTATAGCAAAGAACAATAAAGTAGAGAGAGAGAGAGAGAGAGAGAGAGAGAGAGAGAGAGAGAGAGAGAGAGAGAGAGAGAGAGAGAGAGAGAGAGAGAGAGAGAATCTATGGGATCTACTCTTTGGAATAAGTATAATTATTTTAGGTGTATTTTTTGTATATCATAGAGAAAATTTAAATTTGGATATAATGTAAATGTATTTTGCGGTTTCCGCATTTAAAACATATCATTGAACATCATAGTTAATACATTTTTTTATTATCTTGTTTTAATGTGCTTGTCATCGTATGCACAAAATGTTTCATGAAATAAAATGGTGCATTTATCTATTTCACTAAAATTTACATTCAAAATGCATATACACATGAAAATTTGCTCTTTGTCAAAAATAATACTACCAGTGTGAAATCAGACTTCGAATCGGATAGCATACATATACATTACAGAATTGCTAACGAATTAATTAGGTAGAATTTTTTATTTAGAGAAAGTGGAAAGTCACTTGGATGACATATAAAGCGGAAAATATTTATATTTTTAAACCTAATCTCATCGTCTTGCTAAAGAGGTCATGTATAAAATATTTAGTATGATTCATTTCCTTCCAAAGTCGAAAGGTTTGCTACTCTTATTACCGAGTGAACATCAGATTCTTTTAGCTTTTAAATTATATAAAAACGTAATATTTATATACAAAAGAGTCGGTTCAGGTAACTATCAAAAGTTTCTTGTTATATGTATGAAGACAATATGGTGATCAAGGCAGTAATCAAGACATAGAATTCTTCACATATCCTTTAATCTAAATTCGAAAGGAACTACCAGAAGATGACACTTATTATTATTATTATTATTATTGTTATTATTATTATTATTATTATTATTATTATTATTATTACTAGCCAAGCTACAACCCTAGTCGGAAAAGCAAGATGCTATAAGCTAAAGGGCTTCAATAGGGAAAAATAGCCCAGTGAGGAAAGGAAATAAGGAAATAAATAAATGATGAGAACAAGTTAACAATAAATCATTCTAAAACAGAAACAACGTGGAAACAGATATGTCATATATAAATTATTAACAACGTCAAAAACAGATATGTCATATATAAACTATAAAAAGACTCATGTCAGCCTGGTGAACATAAAAACATTTGCTCCAACTTTGAACAACCGATTCAACTACCCGATTAGGAAGATCACTCCACAACTTGGTCACAGTTGAAATAAAACTTCTAGAATACTGTGTAGTATTGAGCCTCATGATGGAGAAAGCATGACCATAAGAATGATCTAGATACCTTGTATTATGAACAGGATGGTATTTTCGGGGAAGATCTGAATGCGAAGAATGGTTTGAATTATGAAAAATATCATGCAAATAGGCGTCTATCTCTTAAAAAATACTGAGATGTCTAAAAGTGACCGAGCGTCAGACATTTTAGTACATAGTAACAACTAATAGTGATATTGTTTACCTCTAAATAGTAATTAGGTTATAACAAATTAATTTATGTAGAATACAGAATAGAATTTAGAGTTGGATTTCGTAGGTAGGTAGGTTGTAGCTTTCTTTAGTTAATATCACAAAACAGTTAATTTAATGAAAGGTAATGCTTGTTCAGTATCTACTAAAGTAGGGATGGCACATGAGAATTTCTCCAAGCAATTTATGATCTGTCAACAATTGTTGACATGCATCAGATACTGTGAATCTTTGTGGTGAGGAATCACTAACAAGCAGAATAAAAGATATTTAGTCACTGAATCGCATATCTTCTCAAATCAAAGTTAGTAAACCACGTTCTCCTAATAATATTTTCATATGCATTACATTTACTATGCTGCGTATCTATTGGTTTTGTTAAATCCAAATAGATGAGCATAGAAAGAAGCATAGCTCAATGAATATTAAGATAAATTACACTCTTCAATTCTTGGAGACTACGTCGAAGATGGTATTAGACTGGGAAAATAGTTTGGAGAGAAATAGGATTATGAACTGTAGTCTGGAATATAAGGCGGACGTGTGAACAAAATTGAAAGAAAATAAGCCTCCTTTGATTCCCACTATCATGGATGGATACCAGAGGCTCAATATGCAGTTTTAATCCTGTGAATATTCGTTATATTTTGTTTAAGGTTGATGTGATTAGACTTTGGCCGGAAAAGCTACGAATTTGGCCTAAAGAGTCAGCGTGAACCTCCGACGGGGAATCATTCTCATGAAGCATTACAATTTTTGAGCAACCACCATAACTATCCAGTCAATAATCCCACTTTGATTACCTAGTAACAGGTAAGATGAAATTTGACATTATGAATGCATTTTCTCAAGGATATCAACGGATTTACAGATGCCCGCTTTAAGCTAGGTGCTTCATATGGAATCAAATTCACTTCATATCATTTTTGTAATCCTCTGGTTTCAAATGAATCGAGACAACAGTAGCATAAACAACGTTGATTCTGTCAACATGCAGGTATACTACACTGGACACTGGTCTATGTATGGATTTGCATTAAGAAGATGATAGTATTTGATTTATGAGCTTTTAGTTTTTTTCACGTGTATTATAATAGCTAAATATTACTCAGCTATTTGGCATCAGCACTAATGGAGTGAATGAAGGAATAAAAAGATTATATATATTATATATATATATATATATATATATATATATATATATATATATATATATATATATATATATGTGTGTGTGTGTGTGTGTGTGTGTGTGTGTGTGTGTGTGTGTGTGTGTTTGTGTGTGTCTATATACATATATACTGTATATATATATATATATATATATATATATATATATATATATATATATATATATATATATATATATATATATATATATATATATATAGTTTACGTTGCCTTTATGAACAGCTAACTATGGCCATGGTTCTTTGTTTTAAATACCCAGGTGTGAGACGAGGGCAAGTGACGTCACAGTATTGGTGTTTGACACCTTGAGCTGTGCGTTGGCTGAACTGTTATGACTGGACCGTGGGTCCATTCAAGTGGTGGTAGGCATAGGGAAAACTCTATCATTGCATTGAAGTGAATTTATTCCAAGAATAGCTGCAATATGATTAAAGGTCTTTTTAATGTGTATTTATTTGTACAAATAATGAAAATTCAGGTACACAATTAAAGAGTCCAGGCTTGAGCTGCATTAGATTACTTCTATTTCATCTATGTTGCAATTGAGTCTTTCGTTAACTTAGACTAAGGATACTGTTATCTTGCAAATATATTATACAGACGAAGGTTTTGCAGTAACGTTGTAATACAGGACCTTCCAAGCAATAGGCGCAGGCAAGGATTTTATCTGCGAATCATATCATAATCAAGATTCCATTTTTGTTTGCTTTTGTTTGTTTTTAGAAATTTTATCATTATTTTAGTAACTGTTAATAACATTTAAAAGAAATATATTGTTTTAGTTCACCATAGCAGGGTTTTGTTGTACATAAGGCCAGATGAGGTAGCTGCCCTTCATTAACCGAGAACTATTTACCCCCCCCCCCCCTCCCACCCCATCACTTAATTGGTTTTGATATTCATATACAAGTAAGAACGCATTCCTTCAATCAGCCTAGAGCACAGAGTACAGTATGCTTCATCCCTCAACATCTCATCGCTTCAGACGGATTCTGTACAGCTTCCGTTCAGTAAAAGTCACGATTAATTACTACATTTACGATTCTGCACTAAATGAAATACTGTTATTTTCTATGCTTGAAAGTTTTGACTCGAACAAAAATATGAACTGCTTGAAAATGATATCCAAATTTCTAGGTAATATGAAACTATTATTTAGATGCTAGTTTCAAAAACAGTTAAATTTTTACGACTGGACAGATGTGAGATATTTTGCCAGAAATCATATTATTATTATTATTATTATTATTATTATTATTATTATTATTATTATTATTATTATTATTATTATTATTATTATTATTATTATTTATTATTATTAATCATTATTTATTATTATTTATTATTTATTTTTTTCATTTATTGTTATTATTATTATATTATCATTTATTATTTTTTATTATAATTTTTATTATTATTTATTAGCAATATTATTTATTAATATTATTATTTATTATTTATAATTATTTTTTATATATTATTATTTATAATTATTTATTATTATTTATTATCTATTATACATTATTATTTTTTATTATTGTTTATTA
>NC_090727.1:91051620-91076220 GCF_036898095.1 Palaemon carinicauda | reverse complement strand
GGAGGGAGGGAGGGGGAGGGGAGGGGAGGGGGCCGCCCAGCGCCAGGGGGAGGGGAGGGGGGGCCCCACAGCCCCAGGGGGAGGGGAGGGGGGGAGCCGCCAGCGCCAGGGGGAGGGGAGGGGGAGCCGTCCAGCCAGGGGGAGGGGAGGGGGAGCCCCAGCGCCAGGGGGAGGGGAGGGGGGGGGGAGCCGCCCAGCCAGGAGGGGAGGGGAGGGGAGGGAGGGAGCCCCAGCGCCAGGGGGAGGGGAGGGGGGAGCCGCCCAGCGCCAGGGGAGGGGAGGGGGGAGCCGCCCAGCGGAGGGGAGGGGGAGGGAGGGGAGGGGGGGAGCCGCCCAGCGCCAGGGGAGGGGAGGGGGGGGGGGAGCCGCCCAGCGCCAGTGGGAGGGGAGGGGGGGGGGGAGCCGCCCAGCGCCAGCGGGAGCTGGGGGAGCTCTTCCCTTCCACCGGGAAGGGGAAAGCCCCGCCAGGCTAACGATATAGAGTTCCTCTATCAGGCTTAGTTTTAAGAAAAAAAAATGAAAGTCTTCATAAGAGAATGCGGTTTCCGGAGCTCCGAAGAGAGAGAGAGAGAGAGAGAGAGAGAGAGAGAGAGAGAGAGAGAGAGAGAGAGAGCCAGTAGAATTCAACAATTCTTCTTTTGGCTTCAAGTGAAGTCTAAATGTCTTCAGGTATGAAGGAGAGAGAGAGAGAGAGAGAGAGAGAGAGAGAGAGAGAGAGAGAGAGAGAGAGAGAGAGAAGAAGCCAGTAGAATTCAACAAATTCTTCTTTTGGCTTCAAGTGAAGTCTAAATGTCTTCAGGTATGAAGGAGAGAGAGAGAGAGAGAGAGAGAGAGAGAGAGAGAGAGAGAGAGAGAGATCCACAAGATAAAGATATACAGAAAGGAATTAAGAAAAAAAAATAACGAAAGGAAAGATCTATTCATAGTTTTCTTTCTGTGCGAATCGTAACATATATCAGCTAAGACGGAGGCAAATCTCACCCTCTGAAGACCGTTCTGGAATCATTTTTGTTTCATCTTCGTTCATTCCCAGAATGTAATGTTCGCCTTTTGTATGGATTTCCTTTGTATTCGTGTTAACAATTATGGAAATAATTGGAAGAATAAGGAATCTCAAATCTCTCTCTCTCTCTCTCTCTCTCTCTCTCTCTCTCTCTCTCTCTCTCTCGTAGGAATCTTCAAAGTGTTTCCGGAGGAAAATAGGAGAAATTTTACGCTGAAGACGATTTTGTTTTTTTTCCGAGGATTTCATTCCTTAATTCTTCGTTCATTTTCACTCCAATTATGGAAAACTCTATCATATTCTAATGGACGGTGTAAGAGAGAGAGAGAGAGAGAGAGAGAGAGAGAGAGAGAGAGAGAGAGAGAGAGAGAGAGCATTCTTTTCATATTTCATATCCGTTTATTCACAGGAGAGAGATAGAGAGCATTCTTTTCATATTTCATATCCGTTTATTCACAGGAGAGAGAGAGAGAGAGAGAGAGAGAGAGAGAGAGAGAGAGAGAGAGAGAGAGAGAGAGAGAGAGAGAGAGAGAGCATTCTTTTCATATTTCATTTCCCTTTATTCACAGACAGTAACGTTCATTCATCTCCTCTGTGATTAAACGGAAATGAAATATGAAAAGAATGCTCTCTCTCTCTCTCTCTCTCTCTCTCTCTCTCTCTCTCTCTCTATATATATATATATATATATATATATATATATATATATATATATATATATATATATATATATAAGTATATATCAGCCAATATTAGTCCACTGCAGAACAAAGGCCTCGGACTTTTTTATCAATTTGTGTCTTTTTATGGTCTTTCTATGTCAATTTATACCCACAAATTTTCTTAGTTCGTCAATCCATCGTTTTCTCTTCCTTTCCCTGCTGGTTTTGCGATAACTAGGGACCCATTCGGTTATTCTTTGTATATCTATTATATTTTCTTATAAGATATTTGGTGCTATTATAGTATGCTATCTACCGCCGATTTTGCTATCTACCACCCCTTTCTGACTTTAGTATGATGCCTACCATCAGTCCCTAAGGATACGGTCTACTTGCTAGTCCGCCTCTAATAAGGAGGATCACTACCGACTTTTCACCATAGCTAATCCGTCTCTTTTACAATCCCATTTAGATCATTACTGTTGGAAAGTTCTGAGAAAAGGCGACGATGTATTTCCTGCTTTCTTGAATGATGTAAGATATGTTTACAAGCAGTAGTAGAATAAATTTTTTATTGAATTTTTTTCATAGAATATTTTCTTTCAGTTTTGTAATATTTGATTTTTTATTTGAATAACTTGTAACATTGTTGTATGAAGAGCCTTGAATAATTTGTGATAAAAGTTTCCCTACAAATTGCTTATAATTATGCACCCATGTTGTCCTGCCAATAAATATTATTAAACTATCATTAAAGTCCAATGAGGATAACATACTGGTGGTAAGTAATCTGTTTGATAATCCTCATCAAACAGGAGGATTAACATTGACGGCAGATTACATACTTTGTGGTAGATACCATACTATAGTAGAAATTCGACGGTAGATAGCATACTATAATGGAAATTCGACGGTAGATAGCATACTATAATAGCACCAGATATTTTCTTACAAGTTACAGTGATAGTATCACCTTTCCAACTCTGGCTAAGGACCTGATTTAAGTCGTTTATCGTTATTTTAAGATTCATTGACGTCAGAAATTTATATATAGAAGAAACAAAACCAAATAATTTTCTCCATTAGTCATTTTGAAAATATGAAAAAAGAGATAGAAAAATAATTGGTGCAAAAGTGCTAAACATAAAAATCGGTCTCTAACCGTATTTATCACAGCTGGAATTTCCTTAACTGTAAAGTCCTTTGTAGGAATTTGTACGTCTCGGTAATATTATTGAGGAAAGTTAAGGAGACGGAATACTCATTTCTGTCAGACATTAGAGTTAGGTGAGCACTTTGGTTCTTGGCATTAACTCTAAATTACATATGAGGACAATTTTATGTTGTTTCCACTCAAAGGTAATTCGTGATTTGGTTTGATGATAAGTTTTTCCTTTTTTTAATTTATTTTAAATTGGAAAAATACTAAACAGACCAAAGAATCGTATCCTGCAGCTAGGTTAAATAAATCATATTTGTCTTGGTAATTTTGGAGATATATTTTTCCATGTTTTTTCTTATGGAACGTGAAATAATATTAACGATAATTATCTTATTGTATATTTGCTTCTGCTTTCAAATGATTACATTCTTCAAGCATGGAACCCTTCTGTTATATCACCTATATAATAAAGAGAAAGTGTATATATATATATATATATATATATATATATATATATATATATATATAGATAGATAGATAGTAGATATATATATATATATATATATATATATATATATATATATATATATAAATATGTATATATATTTATATATAAATATGTATATATATATATATATATATATATATATATATATATATATATATATACATATAATATATATATCTTTCCCTTCAAGCCACGGGGGAGGGGGTAGTCAATCTCCCTGGTGAGATGTGGTTACCCCGAGAGTTACACTCTGAAACCAAAATCTCCCTCAAATGGCAGAACCTGCGTGTTGTAGTTAGGAAATAGGGGGTTGGGTGGGTTGAATATGTGAGTGTGCTTCTTTATCTGAACTTTTTGACGGCTCAGATATACTAGTTGGAGACTAATGTCAATAACGGCTCCATTATCTTGAATTAGAATTGTTAGATGGTTAAGTGGACAGAAAACGGATCCGTTTTTGTGTCCATCGTAATATGTATAGTATATATGCATAAATTAATGTGTACAATGTAAATGGATAATTATTATGATCTAGGAACAAGAAGAAACAAAAAAATTCCCTGTTGACTTTACAGAAATAGTGTGAGTTGAATAATGTATGGTTGTGGTAGCCTATTGGAAACATCCCTGTCTGGCGATCTGCCAGTCCGGGGTTTGAGCCCCCCTCAAGCTCGATAGTTTCTCGTAGTGTCTGTAACCTCAGCATCCATTTGAGCTAAGGAGGGGGGGGGGGGGAGCCTGTAGGTTTAACTGCAGAGTCATCAGCGTCCATTGCTTGGCACTCCCTGGTCCTATCTTTGGTAGAGAAGGGAACTTGTTGCTAGTCATATGAATATATGTCCAGTCTCTGGGGCATTGTCCTGCTAGGGTTCTGTCAGTTTCCCTTGCCTCTGCCATTCATGAGTAACCTTTAAACCTTTAAATGGATGCTCATTAGACGACATGCTTAGAGGGAAGGCTTTTTCGAAAGACAAGAAATTCCTTAAATGTAATTCTACTTTTTCCAGTATTACGTTGATCTGACTTTTATATACAAAGTGTATGTCAGGAAATTCTTTCATTGGAATTGCAGATTTATTAGCATAACAGTTGGATATTTGCTATTACTTTTCAAAGGGACTAAATGATAGAAT
This sequence comes from Palaemon carinicauda, assembly GCF_036898095.1. Classification (NCBI taxonomy): domain Eukaryota; kingdom Metazoa; phylum Arthropoda; class Malacostraca; order Decapoda; family Palaemonidae; genus Palaemon; species Palaemon carinicauda. The sequence continues at coordinate 91,071,752 of NC_090727.1, read as the reverse complement.
TGTATTAGTAACTAGATTTTGGTTTATTTTAGGTAGTTTAGCAAGTAGTTTGAAGCTTTTAATAATTATATATTTTTCAAATGATTTAAAATTAATTTACTTTTAAGTAATATGAATTTTTACAGATTTGGTAATTTAATTTAATTTGTGTATTGGTTGATATTTGTTCTTGGGGCGTATCAATTTATCAAAACTTTCAAACGAAGTTCATTCAGCTTTTGCAAAATCTCTTCTGCCTTGTGTTACATACGAATGCAAAACAGAATTAATGTACACCACAACATAAAAGAGATTTTCGGTTTTGCCTTTTGAAAACTAAGAGTTATTCTAAGACGAGAGAAACCACATATTCATCTTTAATTCATCCGTAATTATCGAGTCACTTACGTCAAAGACAGTTCCTATGAAATATATATATATATATATATATATATATATATATATATATATATATATATATATATATATATATATATATAATGTATATATATGTTATACAAAATTATTTGTGTATATTAGTGTTTATATATACACAGAAACAAATGGAGCCATTTGTAGTCCAATGCAGGACAAAGGCCTCAGACATGTCATTATTCATGTCTGGGTTTGGTGATTTTCAACACCAATGCAAATCGTTGATGGTAGGAAATTTTAGTGTGACCTCTCACAGGAATCCACCTGGTATGCGTGCCCCTGACTAGCACAGCTTTGCTGATCCTGACAATACGCAAACTCTTTCACCACGTTGAAGTATCCCCACCCAGAAAGGTGTGTGTGTATCTCTCTCTCTCTCTCTCTCTCTCTCTCTCTCTCTCTCTCTCTCTCTCTCTCTCTCTCTCTCTCTCTCTCTCTCTATATATATATATATATATATAATGTATAATATGAAGGTAAACCATGTTACTTCGATAGCACTGATCAAAGCTACTCTTTTGATACAACAACTCAATGTTAGACCTTTACTTTCTGACATAGTAGATTGGTTATTATTATTCAACCTATTCATTCGCGCGACTTTGTTATATACTTTACCTGATCGATCATCCATTTTCCAAACTGAAATTGCCGTATAAATTGTAGCTTTCGTTAGTACGATTTTTAATCAGCATAGATAAATACTAAATATACCAATATTTCAATAAAATTAACGCGATCTCACTCATATACATTCTAGTATAAAATAATGTCGTTTGATGTGAGGACGTAACATTAACTGTTTGTACTCATCTTTTATAATTATAAAATTCATCTTAATTACATTATGTTTAGAATAAAAGACATTGGTCGGTCAGGGAAAAACTTTATCCCCTGACGTAAAAACATTTTCTTTTCATCTACAACTCGTTCAGCTAATGTAAATTGAATCAATTGAGTGTATTTATGCAGCAGATATGATTGTTCTGTGATAGGAATGACAGAAACAGCCAGTGAAAATATGAAAGTTATTTAACATTTGGGAGAAATTTTTGTGCTTTCTTCTTCTTTCCCTTCTTCTCTTTGAAGACAATTATGGGCTTCGTTCGAAGAAATTATTGCATTTCTTGTATTACATCGCTTATAGGATATTGTTATATGAATTAATAAGACGTCGATCTTAACGAAGATTGTTTTAAATAGTTATGAATAAAAACATTCGCAATTCTCTCTCTCTCTCTCTCTCTCTCTCTCTCTCTCTCTCTCTCTCTCTCTCTCTCTCTCTCTCATCATCATCATCATCGTCAACGAATTTGTTTTTTCTTTACTTTTCATGTGTCCATCTGATGAACATGATACTAATATTTAGTTTTATGATAGAGTCAGTGTTAGCAAGAATAATAACTTACTAAGAGGAACGGCCATACGAGGCACTTGATGATAAAATGGTTTGCATTATCAATATTATTACTTAAGAGTATTATTTTTCTTAAAATAGTGTTTTCATTTTTAAGATACTTGCATTGTACAGTTGGTTTCATTAATTCCGGTACACTTCGCGGGAGCTAAGGAAACGTCTGACAGCTGTACATTGTATCAGGTAACGCTGTGTTTAGCCAATAGGAAACAGTTGGCAAAGGTTTTGGCTAGGAACTAAAGTCACTGAACTTATAAATCCGTGATCAAAAGCATTTTTATTAATTCTACGAAGTGCTGTTAACCAAATTACAATATTCTTCCTCAGCAGTTTGTAAGATTGATTAAAAAGCTTTTGATTTCCTGTTTATAAGCTCAGCAGCATTGTTTTACAGGCAGCGTTGCCATCAGTATCTCTTTTGTTAAACACCGCCTTATCTTCTACAATGTACTGCTGTTATAAGTCTCCTGAGCGTCCTATGATGTATACCGAAATTAATGAAGCCTGCTGTACCTGTGTATTACAGCAAATGTTTCTTTTAAAGGAAAGCTTTATTACAGCAGATATTGATTTTAAAGATAAGTGTTATTACAGCAAATGTTTCTTTTTCAGGTAAGCGTTTGTATGCACGTGTGGCATCGTCATAGACTGCATTTCGAGTCGGTAAGAGTTAGTGTTCGTTTCATATATTCCACCGATTCCACTGTAATTAGTTTTTGTAAATACCCTGGTGAGAATGGGGTGCTTTAGGTGTCCTTTTTTATGGGTTGAGTACACTAGTATTAATATAAAAGAACAAATGTTATCCAGTTGCAACTAATTGTAACTACCGAGCAGTTTCTTAATTAGATCCAGGATTCCTTTGAGCTAACGTGTTTCTTCACAAACTTTGTTTACTGCAGCGTTTCGAAACCATCCTTGATGCCCAATTCAGGACTTCGATTTCGTGCAAAGCAGTTGAGTAATTGCTCCATTTTTAATTTTGCATTTATTTTGAATATATAAACTAAATGTATGCTGACGTCACGAACTTCTCTTTGGTTGACTGTGTAGACGATGTCGGTTCCAGGTCGCTTAGTACCGCCTCAAACCCCCCCCCCCCTTCCCCCTTTCCCCCCCCTTTCCCCTTCCCCCCCCCCCTTGTGCAACATTTCTTGCTATTTTTTGCTTTCCCAGCATTTAAAGGACATCCTAATTACTGTACAAAAAGAGGAGAGCTGCAGGAATGCATAATTTTGGAGTAAATGGAGAGCGTGCTCTTGTAAACAAATACCTAAAGATGCTTTCATCTTAAGTACCATTGTGTGAACGCCGTAACGAATACTCTAGTCATCAGAGAGAGAGAGAGAGAGAGAGAGAGAGAGAGAGAGAGAGAGAGAGGAGGGGGGGGGTTGACATTTTTATTCAATATGGAAATAACCCTTTTAATGAAAAATAAAGATCTTAGAAATTGTCTATTTCAATATTTATCACTACAATGAAATATGCAACGTCATATCTGACTAAAAAGGTGATTGTTCCATTTTTACAGTTTGGATGAGGCTTTTGTCAGTCTTTTAAATCCAAGATTATTATTAACGATAGAAGCTTTTGATAAAGTTTCTATTTTGAAAGAGTTATGATATATTTTCACTAATGAGGCTGATGGCACTCTATCAACGTGGATATATATCACTTCAATAAAGATGATATCCCGGGGTTGTGGTTGCTGGGGAAAAACGTCAGAAATTCGCGATTTTAGGGCCCGTAGCTATTGCTGCGCTCACGGCTTAGTATATTTTATAGTCATCACGATCTGAACGGCCACTTGGGAATTAGTATATTGGGAGGAGAGTAATAGAAATGGAGGTACAGGGAACGAGAAGGAGAGGGAGACCAAAGCGAAGGTGGATGGACTCAAGGTCCTTTAATGGGATGGACTGTATCAAAGATGACCTACGATCAAAGGGATTAACCGGTGATGCAGTGTGGGGCAGAGGTAGATGGAGAAAGCTGACCAGAAACATCGACCCCACATAGAAATGGGAAAAGATGCCGACAAAGAAAAGTCATCACGATCTTGCTCTCCTTCTGAGCGATGAATGGAGAGGATGGTGAGGTATTAAGCATATTTTTTCAAATAGCCGAAATTGTTTGATCCTCCTTGGTATTAGCATATGCCAGAAGGCTTGTGGCTGACCATATGTATTCTTATCTAGTTTCTAGAACTTTTAATTGGTTTAGATTATCTATTTTTATGAATATTTATGTATTTAAATTTATAATTGTATATAGTGCAAGTCACCTTGTCATCTGTCAAAGAAGTTATAGTTGATGAAAGTTTTAATTGATTTTACCATTTGATTAATGCACTGCAAAGTTGTTATAATAATTCAGTTGTCATTCAAAGTAATTGTGATTCCTTCGGCTCGTAAACGATTAAATCATTCATGTCAATCCATTAAAAGCTTCATCATGTATTCATGAGTTTCCGAACTTTATTAACCTCAGGACAGCTAATGATGAACTTGAAGCTGATGGGTTTTGTGATCGAATCTCCTTATTTTTTTTATCAGTTACTGATTATTTCTTAAGTTAATTGGGCATACCATAGGATTGACGTCAGTTAATTATTTTGCTAATTATTTTACTCTGCAATGAATATAACTTGAAGTTTTGTGCAAAGACAATGTTTACTGAGTTGCAAATAAATGTTATTGTAATGGTGTACGCAACCCATCAAAAAGGACGACTAAATACTTATAATATGGTTTTGAGATTTCTTTCCCATTTTTTCGGATTATAATACTGTTTACTCTTTACATAGGATAAATAATAACATGTGGATTATGTAAAGATGCTCTTGAAATATAGATTCTTTTCCATTTTGAACGGATGAGGTATTGAAAATGATGAAATATCTCCCGTTATTATTTCATTTATACAAAATGCCATAAAGCGAATCTCAGTTTTCTCATTTGGATATTAAAAAGATCTCATTCAAATTTTGCCATATCCAATCCACTAACAACTGTCAATAAAGTATTATCATAGTTTCAAGGGATTTATACCAATATAGAGTTCAGGAAAGATGTTAGAATAAAATTGTGTGTTGATCACCTTTAAGTTCAACCCGAGTTCAACTTTCAGAATTACTCAGGTAAAAACCTCCGAAATTTTGTCAGATTTTCTCTTCAGTGCTCGTAAAGTTGCTGGTTTGAGATTGTAAATAGGATCTTATAGCAAAGAACAATAAAGTAGAGAGAGAGAGAGAGAGAGAGAGAGAGAGAGAGAGAGAGAGAGAGAGAGAGAGAGAGAGAGAGAGAGAATCTATGGGATCTACTCTTTGGAATAAGTATAATTATTTGAGGTGTATTTTTTGTATATCATAGAGAAAATTTAAATTTGGATATAATGTAAATGTATTTTGCGGTTTCTGCATTTAAAACATATCATTGAACATCATAGTTAATACATTTTTTTATTATCTTGTTTTAATGTGCTTGTCATCGTATGCACAAAATGTTTCATGAAATTAAATGGTGCATTTATCTATTTCACTAAAATTTACATTCAAAATGCATATACACATGAAAATTTGCTCTTTGTCAAAAATAATACTACCAGTGTGAAATCAGACTTCGAATCGGATAGCATACATATACATTACAGAATTGCTAACGAATTAATTAGGTAGAATTTTTTATTTAGAGAAAGTGGAAAGTCACTTGGATGACATATAAAGCGGAAAATATTTATATTTTTAAACCTAATCTCATCGTCTTGCTAAAGAGGTCATGTATAAAATATTTAGTATGATTCATTTCCTTCCAAAGTCGAAAGGTTTGCTACTCTTATTACCGAGTGAACATCAGATTCTTTTAGCTTTTAAATTATATAAAAACATAATATTTATATACAAAAGAGTCGGTTCAGGTAACTATCAAAAGTTTCTTGTTATATGTATGAAGACAATATGGTGATCAAGGCAGTAATCAAGACATAGAATTCTTCACATATCCTTTAATCTAAATTCGAAAGGAACTACCAGCAGACGACACTATTATTATTATTATTATTATTATTGTTATTATTATTATTATTATTATTATTATTATTATTATTATTATTATTATTAGCCAAGCTACAACCCTAGTCGGAAAAGCAAGATGCTATAAGCTAAAGGGCTTCAATAGGGAAAAATAGCCCAGTGAGGAAAGGAAATAAGGAAATAAATAAATGATGAGAACAAGTTAACAATAAATCATTCTAAAACAGAAACAACGTTGAAACAGATATGTCATATATAAACTATTAACAACGTCAAAAACAGATATGTCATATATAAACTATAAAAAGACTCATGTCAGCCTGGTGAACATAAAAACATTTGCTCCAACTTTGAACAACCGATTCAACTACCCGATTAGGAAGATCACTCCACAACTTGGTCACAGTTGAAATAAAACTTCTAGAATACTGTGTAGTATTGAGCCTCATGATGGAGAAAGCATGACCATAAGAATGATCTAGATACCTTGTATTATGAACAGGATGGTATTTTCGGGGAAGATCTGAATGCGAAGAATGGTTTGAATTATGAAAACTATCATGCAAATAGGCGTCTATCTCTTAAAAAATACTGAGATGTCTAAAAGTGACCGAGCGTCAGACATTTTAGTACATAGTAACAACTAATAGTGATATTGTTTACCTCTAAATAGTAATTAGGTTATAACAAATTAATTTATGTAGAATACAGAATAGAATTTAGAGTTGGATTTCGTAGGTAGGTAGGTTGTAGCTTTCCTGAGTTAATATCACAAAACAGTTTAATGAAAGGTAATGCTTGTTCAGTATCTACTAAAGTAGGGATGGCACATGAGAATTTCTCCAAGCAATTTATGATCTGTCAACAATAGTTTACATGCATCAGATACTGTGAATCTTTGTGGTGAGGAATCACTAACAAGCAGAATAAAAGATATTTAGTCACTGAATCGCATATCTTCTCAAATCAAAGTTAGTAAACCACGTTCTCCTAATAATATTTTCATATGCATTACATTTACTATTGCGTATCTATTGGTTTTGTTAAATCCAAATAGATGAGCATAGAAAGAAGCATAGCTCAATGAATATTAAGATAAATTACGCTCTTCAATTCTTGGAGACTACGTCGAAGATGGTATTAGACTGGGAAAATAGTTTGGAGAGAAATAGGATTATGAACTCTGTAGTCTGGAATATAAGGCGGACGTGTTAACAAAATTGAAAGAAAATAAGCCTCCTTTGATTCCCACTATCATGGATGGATACCAGAGGCTCAATATGCAGTTTTAATCCTGTGAATATTCGTTATATTTTGTTTAAGGTTGATGTGATTAGACTTTGGCCGGAAAAGCTACGAATTTGGCCTAAAGAGTCAGCGTGAACCTCCGACGGGGAATCCTTCTCATGAAGCATTACAATTTTTGAGCAACCACCATAACTATCCAGTCAATAATCCCACTTTGATTACCTAGTAACAGGTAAGATGAAATTTGACATTATGAATGCATTTTCTCAAGGATATCAACGGATTTACAGATGCCCGCTTTAAGCTAGGTGCTTCATATGGAATCAAATTCACTTCATATCATTTTTGTAATCCTCTGGTTTCAAATGAATCGAGACAACAGTAGCATAAACAACGTTGATTCTGTCAACATGCAGGTATGCTACACTGGACACTGGTCTATGTATGGATTTGCATTAAGAAGATGATAGTATTTGATTTATGAGCTTTTAGTTTTTTTCACGTGTATTATAATAGCTAAATATTACTCAGCTATTTGGCATCAGCACTAATGGAGTGAATGAAGGGATAAAAAGATTATATATATATATATATATATATATATATATATATATGTGTGTGTGTGTGTGTGTGTGTGTGTCTTTATACATATATACTGTATGTGTGTATATATATATATATATATATATATATATATATATATACATATATATAGTTTACGTTGCCTTTATGAACAGCTAACTATGGCCATGGTTCTTTGTTTTAAATACCCAGGTGTGAGAGGAGGGCAAGTGACGTCACAGTATTGGTGTTTGACACCTTGAGCTGTGCGTTGGCTGAACTGTTATGACTGGACCGTGGGTCCATTCAAGTGGTGGTAGGCATAGGGAAAACTCTATCATTGCATTGAAGTGAAATTATTCCAAGAATAGCTGCAATATGATTAAAGGTCTTTTTAATGTGTATTTATTTGTACAAATAATGAAAATTCAGGTACACAATTAAAGAGTCCAGGCTTGAGCTGCATTAGATTACTTCTATTTCATCTATGTTGTAATTGAGTCGTTCGTTATTTTATTATATATTTTGAACTTTACCAATCTGACTTCTGATATTATCTCGACGTGGATATATTTCTATTCAATAAAACTTCTTTCTCGGGGTTGTGGTTGCTGTGGGGAAACGTCGGGAATTCGCGATTTTAGGGTCCGTAGCTATTGTTATGCTCACGGCTTTATAGATTTCATAATTATCACGACCTAGTCGTCCGTAAGCAGAAAATGCCTGGTCCTCCTTGGTATTGTGACGGGCCGAGAGAGGAGTTGTGAAATCAAAGGCAGATTGGAAACGACTGAGCTATATTGTTGTGGAACACTCTCCTTATATACAAAACCTCAAGGCAACAGGACATGACAAGTTCACAAGACAGACGATATCACAAAGGACAAACCTGACAGGAATTTTCATGTTCGTTTTAGTGCGAGGGAGGAGCGAAGATACAAGCATAATATATACCAAAGGAATTATGTACAATTGTGTGAAACACGGTTGGTACAGTATTACCATGGGGCAGAGGTCGTGTGGCTGACGATATGCATGTATATCGGGTTTCTAGAGCTTTTAATTGGTTTACATTCTGTCTTTTTTCATTCATGATTAATCCAATTGTCTTTTTGAATTTATCCTTGTATACATTGTAATTTATCTTGTCATCTGTCAAACAAGTTATAGTTGATTAAGGCACTGCAAAGTTGTTACGATAATGCAATCATCATTCAAAGTAATTTTTATTCCTTCGGCTCGTTAACGATTAAATCATTTATGTCAATCCATTAAAAGCTTCATCCGGTATTCATGAGTTTCCGAACTTTTTTAACCTTATGACAGCTAATGACGACTTGAAGCTGATGGGTTGTTTGGGTGAATCTCCATATTCTTTATCAAGTGCTGATTATTTCTTATGTTAATTGGACAGACCATAGGATTGACGGGATTTATTTTACTCTGCATTGAACACAACTAAGTACTAAGATAGAAATGCACATTCACTCCACTCCCAACAGGATATGACGACTTCCACCCCACCCCCCATCCCGAGGGACAAGGAGAACTGACCGTGATCTATATTATGTAGGGGAGATTTTACTGGATTTTGTTTTGAATATAGGTGAACATAACACAGTTTCTCTCTCTCTCTCTCTCTCTCTCTCTCTATCTCTCTCTCTCTCTCTCTCTCTCTCTCTATTTATGGTGGATTTCCATCTTGACTTGCAAGAGCCAGACATCACATGATGCAATTTGTGTTTATGGTTATCCCACGCAAGGAAAGCAATTAAAAGTTTAATTACCTTAAAAGAGGATTCAACACAAGTTGGCATATTAGATCAGTTTCAACATTCTTCAAATGCTGACGTTAATTTCCCTATAACTTTATATGGATTATATTTATGCTCGGCGAAGACAGTTTAGGCTACAAGGTTTTTTAATACTGTTTATTTTCAGATAAGAAAATAATTGTTCATCTTAATTGATACTTTTTTATTTATATATACTCATTATTTTGATGTCAGACTATGACATTTCGCTTTACGTTATTGGTTTTGAGATTTTTTTTATCCATTTTTTCCGGATTGTAATACTGTTTATTATATACATAGTCGAGCAAAGGATGAATATTGACGTATGGATTATTTAAAGATGCTCTTGAAATATAGATTCTTTTCCATTTTGTAAGGAAAATGATGGAATATTTCCCTTTATTATTTCAATTATACAAAATGCCATAAATTGAATCACAGTTTTCTGAGAAAAAAAAAAAACAAAGTTCCCCCGTTTTACTTTGTATGTTTCTCATTTGGATATTAAAAACTTCTCATTTAAATGTTGCCACCTCCAGTCAACTGACAACCTTCAATTAATTATTCTCATAGTTTCAAGGGCTTTATACCAAAAGAGAAATCAGGAAAGATGTTGGACTAAAATTGTGTGTTGATGACGTGTAAGTTCAACCTGAGTTCAACTTTCTGAATTACTCTGGTAAAAACCTTCGAAGTTTTTTCAAATTTTCTCTCCAGTGTTCGTAAAGTTGCTGGTTAGAGTGTGTTGTAAATAGGATCTTATAACAAAGAACAATAAAATAGAGAGAGAGAGAGAGAGAGAGAGAGAGAGAGAGAGAGAGAGAGAGAGAGAGAGAGAGAGAGAGAGAGAGATAATCTATGGGATCCACTCTTTGAAATAAGTAAAATCATTTGAAGTGTATTTTTTTCTATATCATAGAGGAAATTATAGTTTTGGATATAATGTAAATGTATTTTGCGGTTTCCGCATTCAAAAGATAACATTGAACATCATAGTTATTGCATTTTTATTATCTATTTTACTGTGCTTGCTTTCGTATGCACAAAAAGTTTTATAAAGATAAATAGTGCATGTACAAGTTTCACTAAAAGTTACATTCAAAATGCAAATATACATGAAACTTTGCTCATTGTCAAGAATGATACAACCAGTGTGAAATCTGACTTCTAGTCTCGTATTATACGCATCCTTGGTTCCACATTAAGGGAAATACAATACCATATCAATGTGAATGTATGGTACAATCTATTATCTCTATGTTAATTATCATATGATAAAAATTGATTTATTAAATGAATATCTGCACGTTCTACATTTATTGTTACAATTTGTTAAGAAGATGAAAATCAGTTACTGCATTCAGAAATGGAAGTATTTTCAAGTTGAATGATGAACGATTATGAAATCATACTCGTATTAAAATTTATGTTATGTAGAATATTAGTACACTAATGAACGCGACCCGCAAAAAATGAGGGCTAAATATTTAGATATGTACACGCGCGCGCACTGTTTCAATCCTCCCCCACCCAACCCCCTTTCCTAACTACAGTTTCGGTAATTTGTGCAACATTGTGGTTTTAGTGTACATCTCGGGGTATCCCCCCCCCCCCTCTCACAGGAGTATGACCATACCTCTCCCCCTACCCGATGAATTGGAAGAGACACTGAGTAGTTTTACGTCATGCCATGCTGCTTAGTGTGAAATATATATATATATATATATATATATATATATATATATATATATATATATATATTATATATATATATATATATATATATATATATATATATATATATATATATATATAAACCATACAGATACGTAACTCTTTATTATAGAGGGGAGATTAGGAACCTTATATAGTTCTTTGTGAACTCTCAAGCCGCGTGAAAATTCATTTTTTATCATCGTGTTAGATTTACTCGACATTGACCTCTCTTCTCCGCTTCCCCAACAAAAGTGTTGCTGAAAATATCTTGTCAGTCCGTTGTCTATTTTAAGGATCCCGGTCTCGCCTTCATTGCCTTCGTCTTCCAAGTTATTTCGTTATTGCTAATTTCGCAGAACGTCGAGGTGGCAGGGTTTTACACCACCAATTTTATAAGTTTTTTTTATTATTTATTTATTCTTGACAGCTATACTACCCATTACTGAAGATACTTTTTTCCTGTACTGTAGAATTCAGTTCCGGGTGGTGGTTTTTCTTTATTGGAGGAAATAAGCTTCCAAAAAAGCTAAGGGATTATATATTGCCAGACGTTAGATAGTACATTGTATATTAGTGTTTCATTATCAAGTGAAAGAATATTTTTTGTGACTTGTTTTTTACATTTCCTTGGCCATTGTGATGGGGTTGTTGAAATCCTGGTTTTGACTTATAAAGAAACTGGAATGTGAGAGGAAATCACGTATAGTATCTTTTAAATATAAACCTTGATTATAGTAACCGAAAAAATACGAATGAAATAAAAGCAATCCAAAAATATTCCTTTATTTCTAGGTCGTTGTATATTGACGAAGTCGATGGAACTAAAACTATATATATATATATATATATATATATATATATATATATATATATATATATATATATATATATATATATATATATACATACATACACACGTCTTGTTTCTTATTCCGGCCTTGCTTTAGGCAGCATCGCACCACGCCATTTAAAAATAATTGCATTTTTTCCTGAAAAGTGTGCTTATGTTTACCAAGATGTCAACTGACCCTCGAATATATTTGCCACCTTGTGGTAATTCTTTTCAGCAGCGTATCGCTTTGATGTGTCGACTGCTACCATGGCTCTGAATAGGAAAGGAGATCAAGTTTCTCAGAATTTCACTAGTACTCTCGTGGGATCTAAAAGGAACTTTTTTATTTACAGGTTCATTGGGTTTCTTACCGTAATAAAAAGATATTGAATTGTGTTTCACGTGTCCCTGTGCAACAGAAATAAATGTTCAAACCAAACAAATTCCTAAATTATTATCTCCCATATGTCCTTATTATGTGTTTAGTACAATATAATGATAAAAAAAAGGGTTTACCAAATACAAAGACACTAATTGTAACTGTAATTAGCTTTTAAAAGAAAGTTCGATGTATGTATTTAACAATAGTAATAACAGTTTGCCAACTGGAGGGAAATAAGAATCATTTTTCCTTTGCCTACACATACACCGAATAGTCTGGCCTATTCTTTACAGATTCTCCTCTATCTCCATACATCTGACAATACTGAGATTACCAAATTATTCTTCTTCACCCAAGGGATTAATTACTGCACTGTAATTGTTCAGTGGCTACTTTCCTCTTGGTAAGGTTAGAAGAGAGACTTTAGCTATGGTTAGCAGCTTTTGTAGAAGGGCACTCCAAAATCAAACCATTGTTCTCTAGTCTCGGGTAGTTCCATAGCCGCTGCACCATGGTCTTCCACTGTCTTGGGTTAGAGTTCTCTTGCTTGAGGGTACACTCGGGCATATTATTCTATCTACTTTCTTTTCCTCTTGTTTTGTTAAAGTTTTTATAGTTTATGAAATATTTATTTTAATTTTGTTAATGTTCTTAAAATATTTTATTTTTCCTTGTTTCCTTTCGTCACTGGGCTATTTTCCCTGTTGGGGCCCCTGTGCTTATAGCATCCTGCTTTTGCAGCTAGGGTTGTAGCTTAGCAAGTAATAATAATAATAATAATAATAATTGAAACGTCCCCTTTAGAAGATCTGCCGGACTGGAGTTCGAAGCCCCATCAAACTTGATAGGTTCTTGTAGTGTCTGCAACATCAACATCTTTGTGAGCTCAGGATGGGTGGTTTGGGTGAGTCATCAGCAGCCATTGCCAAGCCCTCCCTGGTCCTAGCTTGGGTGGAGAGGGGGCTTGGCGTAGGCGCTGATCGTGGTATACAACACACATACATGCATACACACTTATCTACAACGGCTTATACCAGAGTCCACAAAATATGTCCTAAAGGCTATAATTTATTAAGAGACTTTTCGAACAGATATGTTCTCTTGATAAATTATGGCTTTTATAATGTCTTTAGTGGACCCAGCGGTATGCTGTTATATATATCCTCCTGGAATCCTTATATTCATGTCTGGGGTTTGGCCAGATTTTCATCACCACCCAGGCCAGTGCGGATTGGAGGCGGTGGGATAGTTTTGTCTGATCGCTCACAGCAAACCAAAATAGTATGGGTGTTCCTGTCGTGTACAGCTTTCCTGATCATGGTGATACACAAATCTATTCACCAAGTTAAGGTATTTCCGCTCAAAAGGAAGGTGTGTGTATATATATATATATATATATATATATATATATATATATATATACACATATATATATATACACATATACATATATATAGTATATATGTTATATATATACATAATATGTATACACATATATATGTATATGTATTATATATGTATACACATATACGTATATATATTATTTATGTACACACATATACATGTTGAGGCATACACTTATATATATATATATATATATATATATATATATATATATATATATATATATATATACACATACATAAATACACGTGTGTTTGCGTGCCTGTATGTGTATGTAAAGCAGATACAGCTAGATTTTATGTTTTTTTTCTTTTGTCCAATTAAGCTGGGTTTCTTTGTCAAGGATTTGTTACAGATGCATCTCTCTCTCTCTCTCTCTCTCTCTCTCTCTCTCTCTCTCTCTCTCTCTCTCTCTCTCTCTCTCTCTCTCTCTCTCTGTAGTTGAAGGATTGTCAATAAAGTTGCTATCTGAAAAAATCGTGAATTGACATAAGATATGTCTTGTGTGTGGCAAACCGCTTCTTCTCTTAGAGGAAGCTTCTCAACTTTTTTATTTCTATTTTCCTGTTTTTTTAATGGGGTATATTTGATTGAAACCTCCACTCAGCTTGGTTTGGAAATTGGAAGAATCAGTCAATATTTCAAGACGGGGAAAGATTTGATGGCATGTGTGGTATAGGGAGAAGGTTCATCGCCCTTTTCTGGGAGGAGTTTTATGTAAAAGTTGAAAAGAGAATTTAATGTCGATGTTATTGTGGTTAGGAAATCTCGGTTCGTGTATATAAGATTCTACAGATATTTATCGTGTATACTAAACATCATTCAGCATAGAGATAGCACCTTGAAATTGAAGGGATAATTCATTAATTTTGGTTATTAGTTATAATGTTATACCACGTTTTATGACATTATTTTATATTTAGTAAATACCATACAAAAACTATAACGGCAAGGACTTACATAAATTATTCAACATTATCCATAACTTATCCTTATTTTTCATTCTGTGCTTTGATTAGAAATGACATAACTATTATTCCATAGGCGTATGAACTTGATATTGACAATTCAGTGGATAATCTGTTATAAAGTTTATCTAAATGTTTGTTGATCATATTCTGTCACGTATTACACCCAGTAGGGTGAAGATCTATGTAACAAGTTATTAATTTAAGAATTATGTCCTCTTTTGATCTAAACCTTTGTCTTTAACATCAAGCTTTTCTGAATTGAATCTGTCGCAGAATGGTGAAGTGATGTGTTCGTTGTGAATTAAATTTCATGCTAAATTTTGTCTGGGAAATATAGCAGAAGAGTTATTTTATCCCTATGTAAGGGGATTCGTTTTCTCTCTCTCTCTCTCTCTCTCTCTCTCTCTCTCTCTCTCTCTCTCTCTCTCTCTCTCTCTGGGTTTCGAAGCCTTTCCGAAGTATAGTGTAGTCACGAACACTCGTAAACAGTAGTGTACGCAGCGTTTGTAGTAAATCCCGAAGATGTTTGGTATTAAATGGGGTTGAATATACTTTAAAATATCTAAAGTTTTTTTTCCAGTGGTTTCGATTGTATGATTTAAATATAATTAGTAAATGTATACATCGATAGATTGAACGAAAAGAGAGAGAGAGAGAGAGAGAGAGAGAGAGAGAGAGAGAGAGAGAGAGAGAGAGAGAGAGAGACCTAGTTCCAAACTTGAAGCAGGAAAGTTACAGACGGGCCAAGAAAAATCTGAATTCATAAAACTTTCGTGTTTATTTGAATTCTAAAAATATTTACACCGCCTCTGAAAAACCTTCCCTTTTTACACCCTCTTGTCATGTAATTCAGTTTTGAAAAAAAAAAAAAAAATGGAACATCTAGTTCAAATTATCCAAGGTTAAGAAGTGATATTAACGTAATTGTATTCAGCAGATTTTAATAAATGAAATAATATTTTAGTCCGAATAAAGCAAAACATTCCGATTTCTTTCCATGCGGTGAACTATCACATCTCCCATGTCTGGTCTCTCATTCCCTTTTATATCACTTCCAGAAAATAATGTCGTATTCTCGGCATCTCGTATTATCCCATAGTGTGAGCCACACGTTGTACAAGATTATATTTTTATTAGATTATTATAGTCAATGATTATAGTTTTCCTACTATCAATACTTTGTGCGTCGAGGCCTTTTTCGTTGACATCCTGGAAGCATGTGGAGGTGACATCCAAGTCTCCTGAAATAATTATCTTTTCGAAGGATGGCGAAACATTTATTGTTGCTGTTGTTATTATTATTATTATTATTATTATTATTATTATTATTATTATTATTATTATTATTACTTGCTAAGCTACAAGTCTATGACATTTTTCTTGGTCCTTTTTTCTTTTAATTTTTTTCTGCCGTTTAAAGGCTCATTTCATTTTCATAAACATCGTCCGTGTCCTCTCTAAACCTCGTGGGAGGCAGGGAGAAGGAAGGGTCTGTTGAGATATTGCAGGAGAAGGGACGGATTTTTCTTAAAGGAGGAAAAAAAAGACTTAAAGGGTAAAATTTTTCTGTGTCCTTTCATTTTGAGGAGCGCAAAAGGAACTATCCCTAGCGCCGTTTAAAGGCGAAAAAGTGTTTCTATTTCCTTTTAAAATTTCTCTTTATTCTACCCATCCCTTTTTACTTATTTATGATACTGTCGGCAATGCCAAAGAAAGGCACCCTATCACACCCTTAGTTCGCGTCGAGTAACCAAACTGATACTGTTGAGGGAGATGGCTGAGGTGGTGGTGGGTGGGGCTAGAGTATGACAGGATGCACTTCCTCAAAGCAAAGTTTACCAGGAATTCCTGTGTCCATCTGTGTACATTGCTCTTTGGATATATATATATATATATATATATATATATATATATGTATATATATATATATATATATATATAGATAGATAGTATATATATATATAGATATAGATAGATATATATATATATATATATATAGATAGATAGATATATATATATATATATATATATATATATATATATATATATATATATATATATATCCAGACACTTACTCTTTATTATATAAGGAAGATTCCTGACATTTTAGGGTGTTCTTGCGTGTGTTTGTTCGTATGTATACTCCAACGCGAATGTGTGCTTAAAGTTACTGTGCAAACAGGTTGAAGGGAGATGAAACAATAATGTAGTAGATAATATTTCTTAGGAACAAGAGCACCAGTAAGCTATTTATTAAAAGAAAAATTTTGCGGATTTAAACAAAAAACTAAATCGGACAGGAACATTTTACCAATGTATATTACCAGTTAAAGATAGAAAGTTCCGCATTATTTCACACCTTATGAAGACAACGAAAACTATTTCTCATTGCTTAACGACTCTGGAGAGGGACGCCGTAATTACAAAAACTTCAAGATCTTGTATGTGTGTGTATGTATATGTCTAGAACCAGATACTCCTCTTAATGCTATAAGAGAGAGAGAGAGAGAGAGAGAGAGAGAGAGAGAGAGAGAGAGAGAGAGAGAGAGAGAGAGAGAGAGAGAGAGTAAATCTCCTTCTAAAATGAATAGGGGATTGTTTTCTAACTTCTGTTAACAGTTAAATGGTTGAAGTTCTCAATAGTTCTCTTTTAAACAATTTATTCTTAGCAGATTTCTCCTCCTGACGAGACGTCCTCTTCTTCTTCACGTCGTTTTCCATCGAGGGATTTTCAATGGAATTTCTGAAAAGAGATGAATTTTCGAAATTATGCTGAAAAATTTTCCAACTTTTGGAGAGGAAATAACATCAGTCTTGGCGTTTAATATTAAGAAAAAGATGAATTTCCGAAATAATGCTGAAAGATTCTCCATCTTTTGGATAGAGAGTAGCATCAATCTCAGATTCTCTTCAAAAAAAAAAAAAAAAAATTAGCGTCTACGAGTTTAGTATCGTCCCTCTGTTTGGTTTTCGATTAAATAAGTGTATTTTACTACCGCGAGAGAGTTATGGGGTCCTTGACTGGCCAGACAGTACTTCATTGGATCTTTCTCTCTGGTTACGGTTCACTTTCCCATTGCCTACACGTTCACCGAATAGTCTGGCCTATTTTTTACAGATTCACCTATGTCTTCATGCACCTGACAACACTAAGATTATAAAACAATTCTTTTTCACCCAAGGGGTTACTGCACTGTAATTGTTCAGTGACCACTTTTGGTAAGGGTAGAATAGACGCTTTAGCTTTGGTAAGCAGCTCTTCTAGGAGAAGGACACTCCAAAATCAAACCATTGTTCTTTGGCCTTGGATAGTGTCTTGGGTTAGAGTTCTCTTGCTTGAGGGTACACTCTGGCACACTATTTTATCTGATTTCTCTTCTTCTTGTTTTGTTAAAATTTGTATAGTTTAGATAGGAAATATTTATTTTAATGTTGTTACTGTTCTTAAAATGTTTTATTTTTCCTTGCTTCCTTTCCTCACTGGGCTATTTTTCCTGTTGGGGCTCCTGCTCTTCCAACTAGGGTTGTAGCTTAGCAAGTAATAATAATGATAATGATAATAATAATAATTTAGTTACTGTGATGTTCTCGATTTACATATTCAATTCCTAATAAGATTCTGTTTGATCTTTCCAATGATATCTCTTCCTTTCGTAGCCATAGGGAGAATATTTACAAAATTAGATTTTTAGCCAAGAAATACGTGTTTCTCCTGTCAATATTTTTTAAGAATCCACTTTTGAGACGCATTAAGAACATTTTAAATTAAGAAATCTCTCGGAACTCATCTCGTTCATATGTAGGCGATTTAGTGTAATTATGACCTGTGTTCATCCACTTACGCAGATTAAATACCGATAAGTCTTAGGTCGTCATTGCAATCCAGTTTAATGGAAGGATTCCGAGGCCTTATGGTTATACACTGCTCAGACTAGCCAAGAATGTCTCCTATATAATAAAGAGCAGGTTTCTGGATATGTATTATATATATATATATATATATATATATATATATATATATATATATATATATATATATGTGTGTGTGTGTGTGTGTGTGTGTGTGTATGTATGTATGTATGTATGTAAGTATGTAAGTATGTATGTATATCAGGTTCCCATTATTCTTCTAAGAGCTCAGCTCTCCCCGTTCCTCGTGTAGGGGGGGATAGGTAGTAGTCATACCCTGGTGAGAGCATATAGATATTTTGACGTCATCTTGAAGGGTCGTGTACACTAGTTTTCCATGTTATTCAAAAACTATTTTTTGAGGGGGTGGGGGCAGTATATGTATTGTAGGATATGTGAAGGAACCAGTCTTTATCCGCATTGCCTTTTTAGTGAATGTGCACGCTTTGCTATTGAAGGAATTGGTGACATTTTTGGAATCCATTGGTCAAATCCACTGCACAATGGAAGCATAGGTAGAAATCAAAGCGAAGCTTACCAATACTGTATTAGGAAAGCTGGTTGTGACCTTTGCAGACTGTGACAGGTTTTGAGTAAGATTACGTTTTAGACGAAGGTAAAAGCACATTTTATTGATACTTTTCCCGAGATGTATTTTTTATCAGATGTATTCCCAAATGTTGTGATAGTACTATAAAGCTTTTAATTTTTCTTTATATAAAAATTCTCTCTCTCTCTCTCTCTCTCTCTCTCTCTCTCTCTCTCTCTCTCTCTCTCTCTCTCTCTCTCTCTCGTCAATTCATTTATGCCTGATGATTTACCTGTAACAAATTAAAAGACGTAATCTCTTTAGTTATCGATTCAAGTAAAATTATATCAGAACTGATTGTTTATTGTTTTTCCTCAAGTGAACCACACTGGGCAGTGTGGATTGGTAATAGTGGGAGGTGTGTGATCACTCACAAACCAACCTAGTATTGGTGGCCCTGACTAGTACAGCTTGGTAATCATGGCGATACACAAACCTTTTCACCACGTTAAGGTATCCCCTCTCAGAAAGGGAAGTTATAGACGTACTATGAATTTTTTGTTTTCGTAGAGTTGGGCCACAGAGAAAATTCATTTTTTTTTTATTGAAATGCAATATCTTGTTTGCAAGATTTGGGGCTAATTTCAACAATTGCTCTCTAATGTCTTGGGAACTCAATTGCGGATCCCTAAAGTGATTAGTGAATAATGAAGTTCCGTTTTATTGAGGTCGAGAGTGGCTTTGATCTTAATTGGATGGTAGAATTACAATTAACTGGGCGCTGTTTCCTCTTTATGCATGCTATTATATGTGTGAGATTGTACTCTTTTTATATTAGTAAAATAAGATTGATCTGGAAGTCGCTTGGTAGGGATGGTGCGGGAGGGAGGATAAAAAACTAAAAAATTTTAGGCATACTTGCA
>NC_090727.1:91009833-91047333 GCF_036898095.1 Palaemon carinicauda | reverse complement strand
GCCTTTCATTAGAAGGGGCTAGCGTTCGATCCCAAGTATGAGGTAGAAATTTATTTATATATATATATATATACACACACACACACACACACACACACATATATATATATATATATATATATATATATATATATATATATATATATATATATGTTCTAAAATCTATCATAAAACTCTTATTAGAAATATACTATTATAAAACCATAAAAGCAACTATAATTTGTAAAATACATGTATTCTCTTTAAAAAGTTTCCGAGGGAATCTACTGGGCAATTATCGCCTATTTAAAATAAGACTGGCATTAAACAGCTAATAGTTCTCGAAGCCGAACAAAAAATTAAAAGCTTATTTAAAAACCTATTAATACTAAATATTTATTTCTCCTTTTTAAAATAAAAATTTTCGTGGTCAATATAAAAACAATCATGAAAAGCATAAAACAACTAAAAATTTATAATCTTTAAAAATTCAAGACGATGAAATTACAGACGATGTGATATATTGCGATGTAATTTTAATGCGGTGAAAATGCATGAGATGTAATTACCATGCGATGTAATTACCACGATGTAATTACCGCGAAAAAATTTCGGCGAATCAAATAAACCATGTATTTATACAATAGACTCATTATTCTATTACTGTATAAAAGTCAATAAGTTGAGAGCTAAAGTTCGAGAACCTTGTTTACTTTCTCCTTCTTTCAAGGTAACTAATATCGTTGAAACTTTACATAAGTTTGACCTAAACTTCCACCAAGCGAAAGAAAATGTGATGGATTATTTTTACTAACGAAGTTCGACGTGAAGGTTTAAAGGCCGCTCATGAATGGAAGAGGCAAGTCACAGTGACACTGTCCTATCAAGCGGGACAATGCCCTAGAAACTGACCATATACTGTATACTATAAATTTGATCAGCGCTGAAGCCCCTCTCCACCCAAGCTAGTGGCTTCTGATGACTCGGCAGATAGGCTCCCCAAAACCGCCACCCTTAGCTCACAAGGATGGGAAGGTTGCAACGACCAAAGAAACTAACGAGTTTGAGCGGGACTTGAATCCTGGTCAGGGACGTTAACACATAGGCCATCACAAAAGATAAAAAGATTAGAAGTTTCAACACAAACACAAAGGAACTGTAAATTAATACACAAGCGAGACAAAAAGACCAAGAAAGTACAGATGAAGAAATCCATAATAAACTCGAAAAATGAAAAGGAATGAGACGGACAAAGCGATAACAAATGTAAAACCTTTGTCAATGATTAATGAAATCTAAAAGACATCAGAAAAAACCAACATTTACAATTAAATATCTATCTATCTATCTATCTATCTATCTATATATATATATATATATATATATATATATATATATATATATATATATATATATATATATATATATATATTATATATATATATATATATATACACACATATATATACATACATATAAATATATATAGAGAGAGAGATTTAATTATTTTCAAGGAATGGTTTTAAAAGATTGATATTCAATAACAAACTACACAAATTGAGAGAGAGAGAGAGAGAGAGAGAGAGAGAGAGAGAGAGAGAGAGAGAGAGAGAGAGAGAGAGAGAGAGAGAATGACTTATTTTCAAGGAATGGTTTAGAAAGATTGATATTCAATAACAACTATTATCAAATTGAGAGAGAGAGAGAGAGAGAGAGAGAGAGAGAGAGAGAGAGAGAGAGAGAGAGAGAGAGAGAGAGAGAGAGAATTATTTTCAAGGAATGGTACTTATCAAAGACTATTCTTTTGCAATAAAATCATAACACTAAATATTTTTCCCACTAACTACCATTTTTTTTAAGCAGGAATGGCATCCTGATTATGACGGCCGAAGGCAGCACGAAAACCAATCATACGAATAACATGAACAAAAACGGAAAGCAATGAAAATAAAAAAAGTCAACTGACTTGTCCAACATGACCATTCTCCAAAGGAAGGACTATAAAATGTATATGAAAAACTCTAGCACCATTTCAAAAGAACCCACCATTTCTAAACAACACTACCTAGTTACGAAGCGAGGCACATATGGCCGAGCGAACCACTAATCGCAAATGGTAAACTGTTACAATGTTATAACTTTCTTTAAAGAATTAAGATGGGAAACTATGTAGGGAGATAAAATGCTTAACAATAGCTCAAAAGACTTTCATGAATGGCTGTGTTCTACAAACATACCAGTTCATTTTTTTTTTTATGTTTTCGTTCTATGAAGGGCTGAATCTGCATAATTTCCACACTAAATCGTTAGTACAAATCAATGATGAGCCATGAAAAATAATTTCATTCATTAATTACTTTCTCTATCTCAACTGGGACCATCAGGCTATTTTGGATAACCTCGGATCAACACCTCTAATTAAGAAGCTAAAACACTTAGCTTAAGGTAACAACACAGCATTCTAGGAGGTCACAAGAGTGGTAAGGCTTTCTAGGTGGTAGATAGACATAGTATCCTTAATTAGGTTAGGTAAGGAATCTGGTCTATATTAATTCTAATTCAGTCCGGATATACAATTAAACATTTATTCATAATCACCCCTTTTTTTTACATGTAACTAACCTTTGTTGCAAAAGAAGTTTCCCCTTGAAAAGGAGAGTAGAACTTATCCACCATGAACAATCATGTGAAAGTGACCTATTAGATCTTTTTAGGATGTCAATAATCGATCTTTTTAGTCCCCGAATTTTGGCTATCATAAAGAGACATTTTTTTCTGGGTAATTACGCAAAACGTGTTTTAAAACGGATCTGACGTTCTAGTTGGTGTATGGTGTCTGTCCTAGTTGCAAGCATACATACTACATTTACTTCTGGGTGTTTTAACAAATAACTTGGCTACCGATAAACTACAGCATAGCCTATAACGCTCAGCCTAATTATGTAAAGTGCCCAAACTGTAGGAATTTTTTTTTTTTTTTTGAGAGAAAGACCAAGAAATATGACCAGTATTCTTACTCTAGTGGTGACTTTTGCATAAGGGAACATTCTTATAAAGAAAACAATTTTGAGCTTCGGAAAACTGTGCTTATGCTAACCATTTTCTTTATCGCTAGTTGCACAACCAGATCATAGTCAACAATCTTGGTATTTCATTAAAATCTTAGGCATACAGTATAGGTGATCTTTCAGCTTTGAGGTGATGGATGATAAGTTTAAGAACATAGTTTCAAACGATTCCCTGGTATTGAGGTTGATATTGACAAGACACTTGTCATCAATTACAATTAAAGAGGACACATCCTGAAGCAAGAGTGATCCCTTTGTGGCACTGATCGAATCAGTAAAGTCCCTTTATTGTTCCCTTGGTTGACGCTGTCAATTCTCAACCTTGTGACCGTGATAAGCATCTGACCATTATTTTGAACTAGGTTTTGTCAAGGTCACTTATGCACTCTGACCAGTGAGTCACTAATCGAGATCTGCATTTGTACTAGTAGAACCAACTGACAGTGAATCACTTCGTGACAGTCTCTCTCTGAGAACAATGTTATAACCACTCAGAAAATTTAACATTTTCTGAGATACTGTTCGCCAAGGACTGGATCAACACCTATCATATACATAAAGTATCTACATCACCACCTTGCTAGGTATAAATTCATCATAAATCATCAACCTCTTTCCAATATTTTGCTACACTCTTCCCTGTGCCATTCCTCTAAACTGTATATATATGAGCCAGCAAGCACCTGTAAACCCTGAAGAGCTCCTTTTGATGCCTGGGAGCCCAAAGCC
The DNA here is from genome assembly GCF_036898095.1 of Palaemon carinicauda. Lineage (NCBI taxonomy): Eukaryota > Metazoa > Arthropoda > Malacostraca > Decapoda > Palaemonidae > Palaemon > Palaemon carinicauda. The sequence goes on along the minus strand of NC_090727.1, from coordinate 91,043,557 downwards.
AGCACCTCCAAAATGGTCACAAAATTAAATCAAGGTAAGAAAACAGCATCCCATGAGAAGCAGAACCAACCTCCTATAGGTAAGGACACATCTTTCTAAGATACGATATAAGGTAACCTCAAGTTATGTCGTATTCCTGTTTTTCGCACTCATGCAAAAAGATTTTTCAGGAATAAAATAGGTCTAGAAAGCCTTAACATTACTTCTAAAATGATGCTGTGAGAATAGTATAAAAAAAAATCATGGTAAATTTATAGAAAAACATGGGAAACCTTTTTAAGAGAAAAAAATATTACTACAGTAAATGTGCTTTCAACGAATTTGACCTTTATTTCCACTGCAAATAAGCCGTTCTACCGTTATGGATCCCATCCTTCCTGAAGGGCACAGGTAAGAACCTGGGATTTTGGGTGTGCAAAAAACAGGGCAAAACATGACTATTTAACACTTTTGTGATTTGTAAGAGTACAGAAGCTAACAAACCCAACTGAACTCAACTTAGTAGGTCCCAGGTCACAAACCATAGACGGGGGCTTGGGTCCAAAAACATGATTAATTAACAATCTTGATTATTTTGGGTACAGAACCTAACAAACCAACCTAACCTAAAATAGTAGTTCCAGAGTCCCAATCCCTAGCCGTGAGGGCAAAGCCCCTGGGCCCCCTTCCTAGGTCACGAACTAAAAGTAAATAACAAATAAATCCTTACATTATGAATACAGTACACCACAAATAATTCCTTACCTTATGATTGACACCTACATCTCTATTTTTTGTTTTGGCAATCTTTACAAAAACCTGTATTAGTAAAGTTTGTCCCGTATATTTCTATAATAATGCCAACTTTCAAAATAGATTGAAATTCCCTCTTGTCCTTTCGTCATTGCAGGAGTTCTGTTGGAGTCAATCCTACAAATAGCTCCACGCCACTAGCACCCTTTTTTCTTAAGAATTAAATTATGTCTTTGAGCATATTTAACCAATAGTTCAATATCACCACTAGAAGAATAATGAAAAAATTATTTATAACCAACATTGCACTGCACACAATCCGTAAGAATTGGGTTTTTTGTTCGATTAACGCCAGAAGTGCCACCACTGCCTTCGCCATCACTACAACAAAACGAAATGCCGGTTTTCCTTAGTTATTTGAAGTATACAGTCAAACACGGATACCAGAGGAAGTTACGGTACGGTAACTTGATTACTCAGCTGCAATCCTTGTAAAACGTGGTTTTTGACTGAAGTCGTTCGTAATTGGTTATGAAATCATTAAGTCATAATGATGTCACAGCTCTCAGCCAATAAACTGTAATTGGAACTGCTTGTGTTGGCGGAAGAAAGTGAGATAAAGGGCTCATTAAAAAACGTCTCTACGAACTTATGAAAATTTGAGGTAAAAACTTATTAACCTCATTCAGTTCCACTTCATTCAATCTCACATATAAAAATTATACTTTTTATACAGTGTTTCACATGCTCTTTCCATGTAGGTGACTACTTTTTTTAATATCGGATGCGACATGCTTCTGAAGTTTTACCGAGGATCTCCATATTTTGTGCAAATTTTTCTTGGATTTATTATGAGTCTCAGAGAATAATGTTTAGGGAAGAAAGTTTGAGTTTTACCATTATTCATCGATTCGCCAGTAAATTTTCCCCATCCAAAACCCCTGGTTCCTACAAGGTGTACCCCATTACCGTATGGTATATTCAGGTATATCTTATTAACTATTTATTTGCGAGGGAATTAAAGGTCATTTTCGTAAAAGAAAAAAAAAAAAAAAAAAGTTTTAATTTATTCCCCAGTTTTTTTTATTAGTAAAATTTGCCCCGTGTTTTACTATAATAACACCAAAAACATAGCAATGACGCAGATTAGTTATTTTGGGCAAGGATTCAAAATTGTGACATATTATAGTGCTAAGGGAAAATAGGAAATTAGAATTAATCATTTTTAAGGGAAACTGTTCGTTTGTGACTACAATAATAGGATATAATAGTTAAGAATCAACAGATTTTGATTACATGATTGTGTCGTAGTAAATTCATGCGGTGCTTGTGTAAATATTTAGGCTACCTGGAACCTAAGGTTAGGTTGTATTCCTGTTTGTTTGCCAGGTGAAATGTAGGTTTAATGTATGAAAAATACGTTGGAAACTGTCAATGACCACCAGGTTTTAATATCAAGGGTAAATGGGAAACAAACAAAAAATGCTAGTGGAAAACTGTTCGTTTGCGACGAAATTAGCATATAACAAACTGATTTTGCTAATGTCGAGATATGAACATGTGTATCGGCACACATATGTCTGACGTTAGTGTTAATATTTACCGAATTATGACTAAGCTATCAAGGCCTATTATATGATTTGTGACTAAAGCATAAAAGCTTTCGTTTATTGTTTACACTCGCGAATCCTCTAAGCCTACCTTATTTCCTGATGTAGGCTGTAGTCCATTATTAAGGCTTGTTCTAACCTCTGTAAGCTTTGATATATATCTCTTCTTTTAGTAGATAAAGGAATAAGCTAACCTCCTCTTCGCGATATTTCCGACATGGCACATTAAAAACAAAATTACCAGGAAACGAAAATACTGAAGTATACAGAAACAATGGGTACGGAAGACTAATTGAAGTCTGACAGTTTGACTTTGACTTTGAGTTAGAGCGTGGCCTCCGGTTTAAGTTGAGGTTCGCGTTGAGGCTTCGCCTTTGCATAGGCGCCCCTGGTGTCTTTTAGTTTTGTGTTCCTTATTTTCACTCGTTTTTCTCTTTTCATCAACATTTGTTGTAGTACACTTTTCTAATTTTCAATATTTTCTTCACACACACACACAAAAAAAAAAAAAAAAAAAAAAAAAAAGAATTTTCCAACTGTTTGTGCACTATCTTCTCCGTATGGTTGTTGGAGCTTTATTGCTTTTATTCTTATATAACTATACTGTGGACAAAATAACATGAAGTGGTCAGCATTTTCTTCTACATCACATAATACACAGTTTATATTTCCACCTTGGTGTCTTTTTTTTTATATTCAAGCCCAATGTGCTTCGCTCTGAATAATAAAATTGACGAAAATGTGTTGTCGTATACTTCCTCCTCCTTGATTTCACTTTTCCAATTTTTATACAGAATTAGGCTCTCCTTGCAATCCATTTCACTCTTCCATTTGCTTGTGTCCCATTATCTTGCTCTCTTCTTTATGTCCTCTTTCGTACATCTCTTAACTTCTCTCATCGCCATCCCACATTCTTCAGCATACTTCTCCACATGCATCCACCACTTCCTCTTTTTCTTCCATATCATTGACTTCTGCTGTTAGTATGTCCTTCTCTCCCTTATAAATGCTACTAAGGTACCTCAGCGTTCCATCCATTACCCTTGTTTTCATAGCGGTACGAGTAAGTTATCAATATCTCAATGTGTGAGTACTGTAGTCTGATATAGTGTTGCCATTCCACATAGATTAACAAAAACGTTTGTTTTTAGTATGATATTCTTTTCACTGCTCTAAATACCTACTCAAATTTTATTTCCCTTTCCTTATTTGTCTTCTTTTACACATAATTTCTTGGAATTCTTTGTCTTCATAATAATGAGGTACTGGCACGAAACAAGAGCTAATTACATTTGCAAGTAGCCTAAAGACAAGTAGAGATCGGCATTTGATTGTATGTATTTGAGCCACTGGTCATACCACATTTGTATGAGTTTTCTAGTTTCTATACACATCTTTATTTTTCTGTGATACTTTATTATATCATGATTATTAAAGAGTTTGTTAAACAAGAAGCTATTGCGTACAGATCGCTAGAAATAAGGGCAATAAAAGCGGTTGGAGAGTAACTTGCGCTTACATAAGATGCTGACTTGAAGATCATGGCAACACTGTTTAAAAGGCCGTGCTTGGATGTTCAATTGTCTGAATGTAGGGATTTTGCGGTTAATAAAACTTAAAGCTGAAATTCCACTGGAATAACAAGACGGCTTTACCTTATTATATGAAAACTGAATTTAAAGTAAATACCAATATAGCCTACGTAGTTGTCTGATGATGGGATGAGTCATAATAACAGCTTTAATACGCCACTCGCGCAATAATTAACTTTTTTTTCCTTCACTTACTTCAGTCTCACATTCTGATTAGGTAGAGCTTAATACATAGGATTAATAAACCTTACATTTGACAGTCCAGGTTCATTCAAAATTGAAAATGTAAGCAGTGGTTAAATACATGTAACCCGATTATGTTACTGCTTTCATCATGCAATATGTCTGTGTTGCAGTCAGTCTGCAAAAGCTAAATTGCAAACAAAATTAGGGGTGGTAAATTTCCTGCTTCGTAATAAGAAACAAAAATTCATCTGTTAGTCTATCAGACCGACCCCAAAAATTGGGCTGTCGGTACCAACCAGGGAGGTAAATGCTATTTGTAATTTGTTGAAAGGTATACATCTGTAGATAAATTAAAATAAAATGTATGATAGCATTGTGAGAGTGACAGCTTTTTAAAAAACATCAAGCTTTCGAATATCAAAAGACTACTTGGTTGGTAAAAATTACTGTGTACAAATTGGAAATTCTTATTCATCATATGTACCTTTAAACAGAGGGGTTCCCCAGGGGAGTGTACTTGGCAATATCTTATTCTACATCTATATCATCGGTCTATCGAAAATAGTACAAAGGCATGGTGTGTAGTTCAAACTATTTGTGGATGACACAATTTTACTTCTCCATAAATGATATAGATGACACTACTCAAACTCTAAAATGAATTCTTCATATTGTTAGATAGTGGATGACAAGTAAACAACTAAAATCAATTTTTTTTTTATTAAGTAAATTTACATAGTATATACAGAAAGTATCTATATACACAGATATGACACTTTTACAATATATATTTTACAATATTTTTAATACTTAATACAAAAAAAAAACATTGACTCTCATTGCTTTAAACTACAAAGTACTCTATAAAGTTTTTACCTCTAATGACACAGTATACTTGTTAAATATTTTCAACATATTGGCGGGTAAAATGTTTCTCTATATCGTATGATTTTGATAGGACCCACTTGGTGTATTTTATTCTACATCTTAATAAGGAGATTCTTTCTGAAGGAGATACATTGTCATCCCTGCTATACCATACACAATTTATATATTCAATGAGAAGAACATTTATTGTGTTTACCTGTTTCTTGGTTTTACATGTGTAGTCCATCATCAAAAATTTTATTGGTTGTTCTACTTTTCATATACATATTTCTAAAATTAAGGTTTGAAACCACTCCCATATGGGTTTAACATACATACAAAAATATACAACATGTAAATGATTTTCTACTTCCATACATTTGTTACAGAAATTATCATTTCTTATATTTAGTACTCTAAGCCTTTCTTTTGTGGCTAATGATTCATACAAAAATCTGTACATCAAACTTCTCTGGTACGAATCAACATATTTACACAATAGATTATTCCATATATCCTTCCAGTTAAAGAGTGGATATCTCTCCAATACAATAGACATATGTTTTGGCATTATAGACCTATAAATATTTTTACTTTTAACATGTGGAAAGTTCGGAGTTTTTATCAATTTCCTTAGGGTATCAACAATATAATTGTAGAAAGGAGTACCCGAGTATGATACATCATGACAATTTTCCAAACGAAACATATAACTTATTCTAATACGTGTAAAATAAAGGGCTAGATGCCTTCCATAACTTTCTGAATGAATAATCTTCAAATATGTGCTCGTTAAAATAGCTGCTGCCTTGTAATACACATTGATTATACCTATGCCTCCTTTCGCTTTTGGAAGATAAAGAGATTCTCTCTTAATAGGCTGATACGTTCCACACCACAGGTACCGAAAGATTGCTTGTTCTAGGAGTTTTGCTTTGCTCTTTACCAAGGGAAACACGTGGCACATGTACCACACTTTACTTAAGATTAAGGAATTAATAATGCCAGCTTTTTGATACATAGACAAAAATCTGTTTGAGAGCATGTTTACTCTTACCTGAACTTTGCTGATGAGTTCATCCCAGTTTCCTTTAACCATTTCTTCATAATCATTGCATAGCAACATCCCTAATACAGTGCATTTGTTCTTATGTTGCAACCATTCAACTGGCCATTCATTTCGATGTTTCCAGTTACCCAGTCCCATAACACAAGTTTTTTCACGATTTAGCTCTGCCCCTGTAGCTTGCTCAAATTTTGCTATTGTATGGAACACTTCCTGTATGCTCTCAGTTGTTCTAACAAACACCGAACTGTCATCCGCAAACCCTATGACAGAACACTGGAATGCATTTGGGAGTTCTATTGGTTGAACACTTACATTTTGTTTCATAGTTCTATACAGTGATTCTTGGAACAAAACATATGCTATCATTGACATAGGACAGCCCTGGCGTATCGATCGTTCAACAGGAAAATAGTCGCTAACGATTCCATTTATACAAACTGCACTTAGGCTCCCGTCATATAGCATTCTTATTTTCATAACAAAATCGTCTCTGAAACCCATTCGTGATAAAGTCTTAAACATAAAATCTAGATTTACCCTGTCGAAGGCCTTACTCCAGTCCAGATTGACCAGAGCTCCGTTTAAATTATTTTCATTAACATAATATATGATATCACGGATTAGTGTATTACAGTTTATTATTGATCTCCCTTTCACCGAACAAAATTGTTCCTCTGATACAACCTTATTTAAAACACTCGCCATTCTGTTTGCCAGTATTCTTGAAATACATTTATAGTCAGTATTTAGCAATGCAATAGGCCTCCAGTTCTTTCAAAGATAGCATGTCCCCTCCTTTGTGAACGAGTTTTATGATACCTTTCTTTTGACTCTGCCCCAATTGAAAATTTACGTTTAAAGCATACTTCACCACTTCCGTAAACTCAGGTTTGATAATATTCCACGATTTTAAGTAAAACTCTAACGGAAGCCCATCCTCCCCTGGTGTTTTACCTTTGCTCATAGATTTTAAAGCGTTAAATACCTCTTTGGAAGTTACAACACTACATAACACTTCGTTGTCTTCCTCGTTTATGGTGCTGTCAATAGACATAAGAAAATGGTCTTGTAACCTCGAGTCTGTATGTACCTTAGAGAATAGAGCTTTATAATACTGCTTTACATGGTGAACAATAGCGTCAGTGTTATGCAGTGTTACACCATTCTCCAAACGCAATTCTCTAATAATATTTTTTCTCCCTCTTGATTTCTCTTTCCCTAATAGATGAGCAGACAGTCGCTCCCCATTTAACCTTTCTTCTGTTTTTAACCTAATTTTTACACCTTCACTTATTTCATCTTTTATAGACTTTATTCGATCTTTAGGGATTTTCATTTGTTCAAAATCAATATTACCAATCGAAGCCTTGTTAGTTAAGATTTCTAAGTGGCTTTGTAAAAAATTTAATGTACCATATTTCTCTTGGTTAGCTTGTTTGGACAATCTAACAAAAAAATATCTTACTTTAGGTTTCACAAAAATATCCCACCACTCCATAATATTGGGATATTTTCTTTTTTCCCTTTTCAAATAATCCCAAAACTTCTTGAAGTTCTCGTCAAAGTAATCTCTATTCAGTAACGACGTATTCAATTTCCAATATCCCCTCCCCATTCTACACTGTTTGTCTATAAAAAAGTGGGTTAATAACATGTTATGATCTGTCATAGATAATGGAATATTTTGACACTGTTTTATGTTACTATACAGGTCACTTACATATATACGGTCAATTCTGGAACCATAATCAGCTCGATAATAAGTATACGAGGGTATATTGTGTTTCGAAAACCATACGTCTTTCAGAGCCAATTGTTTTACCAGAGACTTGAGCGCTTTGGATACACATCTTTCGTTCCCCGTACTCACGTCTCTCCCTGACAGTACACAATTAAAATCGCCACCTAGAATTAAATTTGAAGTATTTTGCCTCAAGTAATATAAAATGTTATCAGAAAACAAACTCTCTCTTTCCTTCTTTTTAGAAGATCCTGACGGTGCATATACATTCAACAAGAAAAAATGACTGCCATTATGTTGGATTCTTGCAGATAATATACTACCCGTTTCATCTTTTTCCGTTGACATTACAGAAATATTAGACATTTTATTAAATAAAAAACAAGTGCCTCCTTTAAAAATGGTTGGCATATTCAGCAGTACTTCAAAACTTTCCTCAAGATATCTTATCTTATTCCTATCTCTAATATTATGTTCTTGAATAAACAATACATCAATCTTATATTGAGAAGCTAACATCTTAAGTTGTATCTGTTTGTTGAGCTCATTTAAACCACAAATATTTATTGATGCCACTATTAGAGCCATTAGAAATAAAAAATAAAGTTTAATTTATTTGCTTATTCTAGCAAGTTTAGGACATTTTTCCTCACTGCTATTGGTATGGTCCTCGTTATGTTTATGTTTACCTAATCCAGGCTCACTGTTGGGGGTTATGGCTTGTTCGGTGTCATACTGCATATTCTCTAAATCATCAAGGATATTAGATAACCGAGAATAATTTAACAATGGATTCATAACAATTCCATCCTCATCGTCCTTAACATTAGAAATACTTTCCCTTTCTACACTATTATTTTGAATTTCAGCAATATCTTTACCATGCAATTCAGAATGTTTACATTTCATCGTCGAGACATTCGTTAGTAACCTTTTATTAGCCGTTATATCAACTACTCCTTTCCTTACCTCTTCCGGTTGAGAACCATCCGTCATAACATTGTGTACCTCTGCTTCTACCGTCATTACCTTTATCCCTGGTTCGCTAGTTTCGTTCAACTGTGTTTCTTTCACTTGAGTCTGTGGATTTCCGTGTTCGTCCCCGTCTGGTAATTCCTCACTGATACTACTTATTGTTAAATTCCTGTTGTCTTTACCCACTAAATCGTGTAGCTCATCTGTAATTCCGGTGTTCAATGAAGCATTAAGACCATCCTCATTACTGCTGCTAGGCTGATTAACCACTTTACTTTCTACTGGTATTAAGGCAGGAAAATCTCGAGTATCGAATACATTTGATCTTTCATATCGACTTGTCTCGCATTCTCTTGCTTCATGAGATTCTGAACCACACTTGAAACACGTTCTCTTTTGACCACTATATAACAACTGAATTTGAAAACCATTCACAGTAATTTTCGATGGAATGTTCTTTTTGACATACATTTTGGCGGTACGTATACCACTTAAAGCACCTTTAAAAGGACCCTGGTTATAAACATTGCGTCTTAAGCCCTCCACTCTACCATACTGTCGAAGAATATTCGTTAAAACCTCATCCTCCATCTCCTCTGGACAGTCTCTAATAGAAACAAAGGTAAACATTGAACTTTCGTCTGTTACTTTCAAAGAAACACTATTACCTGTGACATGTTTCCCTTCGAAGTCTTTGACAACACGATCATAAACCGCCTTTTCAGCGAACTTGACAATTACCTTTTCTCGTAGAAACTGGACTACTTGAAGATCTTGAAGGCGAATACCAATATGTACAAACAATGCCGCACTTACATCCTCTTGCGTTGGCTTTGTGTTCAAGAACACTAACCCAATAGAGTTCACTCTTCTTAAAGCAGAAGCCATTTTCCCTTGGTTCAAACACAGTCTTATTATAGTTTTTAGGGAATAATTCCCTTTAAATGACAGGCTTTACAGCCACACAGCTAGATAGGGAACCCTGAGGCACCAGCCCCAGGGTACAGCGACTAATCTTCCCAAAACCCAGGAGGGTGTTGATGTTAAATTTTCACTTTGGAAGATTAAGTCTACAGTTTTAACGTAATTTCGCAGATGACCACACTTCCTACATAATCATCAGCTTCATAGTAGACAAGAGGCCACAGCAATACATCCAAAGTTCCAAAACAAGCTGAAATAACGGAGCTCTGGAACTACTGTCCGTTCACCTCGACGGTTGGGTCGAGACCTCTAAAATCAAATGAGAACAAAACTGAGTTCATGGTGATGGGTAAGAGAAACAGTGTGAGAAGCTTGGGTGATAATCAAATAAACTTGAATAATGACTCAGTGGCGATATATATCTAGTAAAGTTTGTGATATAGGTGTATTTCTTAACTGTAACTTCTCTCTCAAAACCTAAATAAATAATGTAGTGGCGTGTCCTGCAAATTTTCTCTTCCAAAATTAATTTTGGATTCAATGGTGAAATACAATACGGTGTTATTATATAACTGACGCATAATAAGCGATTATTCACGCATCATTCAAATGACTAAAGTATCTACACAGAACATAGCATAAACTTGAGAGAAAAAAATGAGACTCTTCAGAGAGAATACAACAATTACTTCTAAAATGGAAAGCTAAACTTTAATGAATAATATTACACATTTTGAACATGCGATCTAAAATGAGAGAGAGAGAGAGAGAGAGAGAGAGAGAGAGAGAGAGAGAGAGAGAGAGAGAGAGAGAGAGCACATACAATATAAAATACGAAAAAGTAACGTATTACAAAGAGAAAATAAGAGATGAAATTGACGAGCGAAGAAGACATAAGAGGCAATTATTCAAAATAAAAGATGAAATTGACGAGCGAAGAAGAGACATAAGAAGCAATTACTGAAAATAAAAGATGAAAAGGACGAAGACCCCACGACCAAGGATTAATAGAGATTCTCTATTAAGTCTGCCACAACCAAGGAAGGAATCAGGTTCACAGCAACTCGACCGAACACTATTCTGAGAACTGAATGGATTCCAGAGAAGAGACTCTGCTAAGCACCTCGCACAAACAAAGCAGATGAAGAAAGCCTTTGTCTGGGTAATTCCCTCTTTGCGAAAGGATGCAGAAAACACAGGAGAAAATACTTAGTTAATTTCATGGATAATCTTAACAATCTTAACACATTCGATTCAAAAGTTCGAACTTCCAGCAAATGTTTTTATGTTGGACAACCTGACGTAAGTCTTTTTACTGTTTATATATGAAAGATCTGTTTTAATGTTATTACTCTATTTTTCCCTGTTGGAGTCATTAGGCTTATAGCATTCTGCTTTTTCCAAGTAGGATTGTAGCTTAGCTAATAATAATTATAAATAATAATAATAGTAATACTAATAAAATTAATAGTAATAATAATCCGACGAAAAAATGATTAATTTAATAAATAAAACACACATTGCCATTTCATGAACAATATAACACATGACGTTTAAAATAAAATTTTCATACACCTGAAAATAACTTTGAAATATCTTTTAGCATTTAATTCTTTTTTGGAATTACATTCATTACTAGAAGCTGTTATTCTAATCATTCATATAAGCAATTTGCCTCATTCCGAATTTGTAAATGGGAAGCAATAACTTTTTGATTTTATAAAACTGTAAAAATAAAATAAATGCAGCTGAATTATGGTTTCACAAATGATGAGGCATTAAGAAGAGTGGATCAAGAGAGATCAGTTCAAAGAGTAATATACGGAGGAGGCAGATGAAATTTCTGGGACATGCAATAAGAAGAGAAAAGATCGAACTTTTGTGTCTTAAGGGAAAGATACAGAGGAGAAGAGCAAGACGATGGCAAAGGAAAAAGTTCCTGGACAGCTTACTCGAGGATGTAAATGAGAATGGAACAGCTGGACAATTTATACAGGGAGCTAGAGATAGAACCGGGTGGAGGCAATTGACAGCCCACGTCGAAGACATGTCACATAGAGAGAGAGAGAGAGAGAGAGAGAGAGAGAGAGAGAGAGAAAATGCTGGCTTATTAAACGAAAGGAATCACACAAACAAGATAGATAAGCCATTCAACTTAGAATTGACAAATCCCTTGGTGCGCCTAGAGATTTAAGATCATGTAAATATATTCGTATCTAGGGGGCAATGGCAATACCACCATCATCATTATAATTAACATTATCATTAAATCAATAATTTTATATTGATTTCTAACTATATATTTGGCAGTAAGAGAGACTCGCGCTCTATCACATACACGCACATTATCAAGTTCACATTTGCAACGAATGTTTTTATGTTGAACAGCTCTCTCTCTCTCTCTCTCTCTCTCTCTCTCTCTCTCTCTCTCTCTCTCTCTCTCTCTCTCTCTCTCTCTCTGTGATTGCACTCTAGAAAGATCATCAAGATTTAACAACGGAACAGTCTTATTATGAAAAGTACATCCCACACGTGAATGTTTCTTACGCGCGAGTTTCAATTATGCTATCAGTCATAGTCTTGCGCTGTTTGGAAACAGAAAATTCACCGCTATAAGATGACTTTACTTCTTAAATGTATGGATATATGTTAATTATCTCTACTTGAAAGTAATTTAACAGTTTGTAATATTTCTCAAACCAGTTTATATAAATATATAAATATATATATATATATATATATATATATATATATATATATATATATATATATATATATATATATATATATATATATATATATATATATATATAGTATATATATATATATATAATATATATATATATATATATATATATATATATATATATATAGTATATATATATATATATATATATATATATAGTATATATATATATATATATATATATATATATATATATATATATATATATATATATATATATATATATATATATATAATTCTTAAAACGTCAAACATATTGAATGGGATTTAGGAAGAACATATGTAAATAGGCAACCAGACATTGGGCTTCTCCATTTCCTCCCCAGATAAAGGTGTCTCGCCTAAAACCCTCCGAGTCACGTTTCCATATTTCAGGGACTATTTTTCTTGAAAACATTCTGCTATGAACTTTTCGTTCCCGAGAGAGAGAGAGAGAGAGAGAGAGAGAGAGAGAGAGAGAGAGAGAGAGAGAGAGAGAGAGTCAAAGTCAAAATTACTTATTCCATCAATAATAATGATTATATAAAATGAGTACAATAATTATAAATACATATATACATTCATACACAATCCGTCAGATGGATTTCACCTTGAATCAGTGAATAATAAAGAATATATATATATATATATATATATATATATATATATATATATATATATATATATATATATATATATTCTATACGTTGCTTAAACACATATATAGGAGTGATATAAACTTAATAGTTTCATATATATGTTAAAAGGAATTATGTTAGAATTTTTATAAAAAGGTTTATGTACACTTAGAATCAAAGGAACGCCGACACTCGGGGGAAATCTTTCGTCAGATGTCTCTAGTGTTCCCATAACAAAACAGACACGGCGTTGCTCTTCTTACTACTACGAAATGGGCGGAGCCTTCTCCAACCTTAGCGAACCAAAGACAGCAAAAGCATACAAAAGTTACAAATCAAGTTGACATATTTCAATTCTTTATTATCATTTGACGTCTCAAATATCCACTGTAAATACAAAACACAAGCAAATTATATATATATATATATATATATATATATACATATATATATATATATATAATATATATATATATATATATATATATATATATATATATATATATATATATATGTGTGTGTGTGTGTGTGTGTGTGAGTGTAATACCAATTTTCGTGCCAGTCTCTCGGACCAGCGTTCGATTCCCCGGCCGACCAGAAACTATTATGTCTTGAGTTGATTCCCCCTTGGTTCTCTGATCCCGATGTATAGAGAGAATCCAGTTAACAAATTTCGTTGAAACTTCACGTAAGTTTGACCTAAACTTCGAGCAAGCGAAGGAAAGTGTGATGGATCGTTTTTATTGAAGACTTGAAGTTCGAAGTGAAAAACAAAGGCACGATCTGGAGGTTTAAAGGCCGCTCATGAATGGAAGAGGCAAGGGACCACTGGTGACATTGCGCTATCAAGCAGGACAATGCCTTAGAGACCGACTGACCACATATACTGTACATATGATCAGCGCCGAAGTCCCTCTCGGCAGATAGACCCATAAGCTCCCCCAAACCCCCCATCCTTAGCTTTCAAGGATGGTATGGTTGCTGCGACTAAAGGAACTAACGAGCATCATCAAGACTTGAACCCTAGTCCAGGACTTTACCACATAGGCCACCACAACAGATCAAAATACCATAAATTTCAACACAAAAAAAAAAAAAAGGAACTGAAAATAATATACAAGTGAGACAAAAAATAAGACGAACAAAATACAGATGATGAAATCCATAATAAACAAGAAAAATCAAAAGGAATGAATCAAACAAAACGATAACAAATGTATAACCTTTGATAATAATTAATGAAATATAAAAGACATAAAAAAATAGAACAAGCATTTACAATACTGTTTTAATCACGTTCTCTCAAAAAAACAAGAAAAAAAATCATCTAACACTTCTATTTAGTAAAAATTAATATTAGAACAAACCATGTGAGTCTAATATGTATGTATGAGAGTGTTAAAATAAATCGGAGATACAAAGATAATATGGTCTACGATAAGTAGTATAGTACATTATATATTTGCATCTGTGGGAGATATATATATATATATATATATATATATATATATATATATATATATATATATATATATATATATGTATATAGATATATATGGTATTGTCTGTGTTGGATTCTTGTCAAAGAAAATGTGTCATCGACTCATCAGTAATGACAATTCAACGAGGTTAACAAGAATATATTGGAATTTACAGCTTATTTCTATTACTGCAGTAGTCTGCATACATGTGGTTTACTAACTACTGAATAACGGCAGAAAACAACCTTAATTGAAACCATATGCAAACGAGTATTTCAGTTTTCTAAAATTCTAAAGAATCAATATTTTTGAAATAAATACAGCGAAGAAAACACTACTAACTAAAGCACACTCAATGAATACCAACAGTCTCAAGAGATAAACAATTAGCTTGACTTTGACATTGATATCAAATGCATTCCTTTGAAACACGAAAAATATCATCTCTAAAAAGTAAAGCCATTTCAAATTCAATTAATGGACAACAACAAGAGACAATATATATGCACCCCTTCCCTTGAAATACCCAATCTCTCTCTCTCTCTCTCTCTCTCTCTCTCTCTCTCTCTCTCTCTCTCTCTCTCTCTCTCTCTCTCTCTCTCTCCATAATGACAGCGTAAAAATTCTAGATTAGCAATAGCATCAATAAAAACACTATTAAACTATAATTAAGATCGAACGACTTCCGGACTATCCTGAAACATACGAAATTTGATTTTCTGCTTCATATAATTCCGGTTTGGAAAATCCTTCCGCAAAGCCTTTGTTGCTCGATGTGCATTATACACAGAATGAGATCTTTTGTTCCACGGATACTGTTCTTTTTTTTTCATCTTGTCAATGGGCACTGTTTCTATCCTGGCTTTCTTTCTATCATGACCCAAAAATCCTCTTTGATTCTGATAAGGAGACTCATGGTTCCTATTCAATGAGTAATGAAACTCATTATTGTCGCCTCCACCAAGGTGGTTATAAAATCCCCCAGCGTTTACCTACTTAATTATTCATTTGTCTGTTTATCTCTTAGCAGGATTACGTCAAAACTTATTTCCGGATTTTCACCAAATTTTATGTTCCAGAAGAAACCATTTAATTCTGGAAGTGATCCGGATCCAGATCGTGATTCTAGTTATTATTATTCAGTGGATTCATTCAGGGGCAACATGTGAAAAAAGGGTGAGATTTGTCAGTAGACCAGAGTAAAATTATGACAATAATTAATGACTGAGGTCTGAAATCTCTGACTGCTCTTGTTACTTATGTCTTTGACAAAGTATTATTTCCCACCTGAGCAAAAGGCAAAATTATGTTGAAAAAAAAAGTATTTGACTAATTCAGCTGAAAATCCCAGAATAAAATGTTTAGTTTGAAATAGGGAACTTTTGTTCCTTCAAGACAATCTTACATGGAAACCAAATGTCATCAAATGTAACTTCGCCATAAGTGGAGGGATAAAAATTGCGGCTTTTAAGATCTAATTTACATAATATAAATTGTATGTAAACCTTTTGAATTTGCTTAAGCAAATTATTCAAATAAGTTTACGGAACAAAATCACAAGAATAGAAGATAAGATTTCCTAATGGCAAGGGTTAACTGTGGGTAATTGAAGGGTGGACTGAGATTGCTTTATATAAAAAGACAATAAAAGCCGTAAGAGAAATATTAGGGACAAAATTCTTTTGAGGTTCGTAGCAGCAGAGAAAATAAAGACTCGGGAAATGGTGACATGATGTATGATGGCAATTACACAGAGTAACGATTAGGGCAGTGCAAAGTCTACTGACTTGATGGGAGGTTCCCAAATATGGGGTTAGAGCAAATATTCGTCATTAGAAAAAGGGCTGTACATATATATCTACAGGAAAATAGGTTCTATATTATACTGCACATAGAACGACGTACAAAGGGGGTATATTTTAGACGCTAAACTGAAACGAAAATTTCCTGAGAGAGAGAGAGAGAGAGAGAGAGAGAGAGAGAGAGAGAGAGAGAGAGAGAGAGAGAGAGAGAGTTTAAATCGGAGGACCAAAATTCTGAGTTATATGTCTGAAAGAATCATAATATTTCATCTTCTTCCTAATCCTTGGCAGAAATAGGAAAGAACAAAAGATGGAGCACTAGAAAATAAACCTTATTGACAAAACAATTCAAAACTAAATTCATATCTTCATAACTTAGATTGCATGGGAGATGGAAGTATATGTTTTTTAATAAAAATTACCTCAATTAAAAGTCAAAGCACCTACAAATATGCCAATTGGCCACAAGTAGACAAGCTGTATGTCATCTACTTGTATAACATAACTATTATTTTCTGTATATTAAGGAATATCAAATCACTATGATCTTAAAAACTAGCGATAAACTTGTTTAAGTTATAAACCTAAAAATCTAATCCATTTCGTTCCGATCCAGAGTATGATATTTCACGTACGGCAAAACCCAGACTTCAAAGATGGGATAATTCTTAAAATGTGTCTAGTTTCGCACCAATACCATTAATTAGAAAGACAAGGAGAATTTAAATATCTTTGGTCTATGACCAAAATATAAAGAAAGAAAAAACATAGAGAACAACCCTTTATCTATAATGGGCAGCACATGCAATGCAGCTGGTAGCAGATGTCGAGGAGTTTCAAATATTTCTCTTTTAATTGCGATGCACACGACAAATGCACATCTGCCTACACCTTATGTTTTTCATTGACAAAGGCGTTACTCTGATTTATTCCGCATCTTTTTCAAACATTCTTACTCATCATTCACTTAAAACACAATTCTAATCTCTTCCTTAGATTAGTAAACAGAAATGACGCTTAAAAAAACACGGCCCATATATCAATATGTTTTAACTTTTTTCACTTCAGAAAAAAAGTGTAAAACTTAATATCTGTTAATGTATGGAGACAGAAAAGGGGCAACAGGGATACGAGAGCAAACTAAAGTAGAGCATATTTTACCAAAATGCAAGAAAAAAAAAATGGACATGGGAAGAATGACAGATAATAGATGGTCATTAAGAATAGCAGAATGGGGGTCTATAGATTGCAAAAGTACCTGGGAAAGGAAAAGATCACGATTGAAATAAGAGGTAAAAAAAGCGGTTATAGACTGGCATAGAAAGACCATAAACAGACTAGAGTGGACGGACACGTCTGAGGCCTTTGTCCTGCATTGGACTTGTAACGGCTGATGAGTATGATGATGATGATATCCCCAAGAGCTCTAATAATCACCTTTACCTATTTTACTTCCCGTTTCCAAAGCACTGTTAACCCCTTCCTTTCTTCCAATAATCAAATAGACATCCCGAATATTATTGATAGGTTAAAATTCACTTGCACAAAGCATCACCAAACGATCATGAAACTATAACAATTTGTGAAGAGAATTTTCAGAAAGATTTGCTGGGTTGAAATGGACCGGAAATTCTCCCTCTCCCCCCAAAAGAGTTAAAACTCATTAAAGAATAGATTACCTAACAAAGCCATACGTGATATTCTCCAAAATAGTCTGTACATCTGTAATACTAAGAGACATTCAAAACTATCTGCGCATCTATTCTAATTAACAGTATTTGGTATTAGTACAACAAAAAATAAAACATTATCCCATATTAGTAAAGGCTTATTGCATATCCCTAGTTTTGTTTTCACATCATCTTTCCCTATTTACTTAAATAAATGATGTTTCTCCCGTAAATAAAAGATACTAAAATATAAACAGGTTTAAAAAAAAACAAGAAAATGAGCTGTATCTGAAACAAGAGAAATTAGTTCTAAAGCCAAAAATTCCTTAGAGATAGCAGAGATGAATGACCGAGGACATACATATGTCTCAAGTTTAAATCAAGCAAAAAACTGTTTTCTTTCCAAAATGTCGGGTGGATATTGAAGCAGTGTAACAGTTTTCCCTTTTCAGAGCTTCATTTCAAAGTTAAAAACTAGAGTTAATGTTGTGTGTGTGTGTGTGAGAGAGAGAGAGAGAGAGAGAGAGAGAGAGAGAGAGAGAGAGAGACATGTTCTCTATGAAACATCCAAACTAACGACGTGAGCGAGCAATAAAAATCAGCAGAAAACAGGTAATATAAATAAAAGAAACACTCCGCTGATTGTATTACCTTTCCCCTTCAATCGAAGTACCACCGCTGATTCAAACTCCCATTCACATACCTGCAACAGAAGATTGGATTGGGTAAGTAATATTGTTATTTGATGAACACTTTCCAATAGTTAGCAACAACATAATAAGTGAAATTTGGAATGGAGCTTCAAAGGCATATCTAGAAAGTTACCCCCAAAAATACGTTTTGAACAACTTAGAAACTCCAAGACAATAAATGCATACTTTCAATTTGAGTTCTGTAATTTAAAAAATGCTAAATAAAAAACTGACAAAATTATAGGGATTTACAAATTTTGGAGTAATCACAATATCTTAAAAAATCGAATCCTGATAAATGTCTTTACGTTAAAAAAAAACTTCGTACAAATCCCTATTTTAATAGACCCACACAAGAATGTAGTTCTACCTTTCCGTAACCTTAAACCTTGTAAATAGCTTTGAACCGGTGTCATTACCTTTTCTGGCTAAAAAAAAAAAAAAAATTAAGTAGAGAAGAACCTGATGTCTTTCCAATGAAGACTTAAGACTATTGATAGGCATTAGTCAAAAGCAAAGGGGACAAAATTGTATATCAAATCCTGTCGTGATACATTGATAAAAAAGTTTAAATGTAAGAAATGAAAATCTGCATTTGGTATTCACTGGCAAAGAAAAAATTTTTCTAACAGAATCGATAAGCAGACAAAATGAGCCATCTCATGATGCGAGCAATACAGACAGGAGAGCCACTGGTTCTGTATAATTGGGACTGAGTAAAGGATGTGTCAAATCTTCATAGTCACTAATATACTTACTGATGGAATGATAAGTAAAGCTAAAGAATGGATAGTATACTGTATGTATGATGCAAAATCGAGATGAGCAAACCATAAATGAATGTACTAGAATTAGAGATAATCTTCTCCATCACGAGGCTAAAAACAACACAGTATTGTATGTTTTATTCCAGCTGTGACCAAGTTGTGGAAGGATCTTCTTAATCGGGTAAATGAAACAGTAAAACTTTCAAGATCTTCTTTAAGGTTGTAACAGTTCTTAATGCAACATAAAAAACCGATCACTAGGTCTATTGTATGTTTCATAGTTTTTACGTAACGATCTGTAAAGATAATACAGACTTCATCATTACAAATGCCTTAGACAGTTAAAGGAAAGTCATAAACGTTTACCGATATCTTAAGTTCATTAACTTCAATGAATATAAAAACGTTCTATCGACTTCATCATCGAGTAAAATTCTCGTTTGATGGCTAACCAAAAATTGGCGGATGCTATTCCCGCAAAATTCAAAAACTTGATAAGGTTTTGTATTTCATTGATGGTTACTTTAGTATTCTTTTTTTTTTTTTTTTCACAAATTTACTAAAGATATACGGTACGGGTTTAATACGTATTTTATAACGTGTTATGTTCTTATATTTTAATATCATGCACTGAATTTTCAGGAAAATTTGAATAAAAAGGAATGAGAACAAAATATAGAGAGAGAGAGAGAGAGAGAGAGAGAGAGAGAGAGAGAGAGAGAGAGAGAGAGAGAGAGAGACGGGGGGGGGGGGGGGGGGGTTTACAGTAGTTCACGACATTCCTGATATCAAAGAAGCATTTTTTTCGCTACAACTGACGGCATGATTTTATTTCGTCCTGACGAAAGTTATAAAAATCACTATAAAGAAATACTTGAATGTCAACCACATGCAGTTTAATGTAATTTATGGACAGAATTACGTTGTTAGATAGCAAGGAGAAAAGGCAAACTTTCATATTCTGTTTGGACTCCCGTCTTCATTGGGAAAAATGTTTTTTACTCGAACTTACAATACATGGACACAAAAATTACATAATATCCGCTTCGGTTTGATATTTCTTATTTTTGTATTTCATGTAATATTCTAAAGGGGATAAACTGGACAAACGGCAGTTACACTGAAATAAAAGTTAGAAGAGTTGGACAGCAATTGGGAAGCTGGAAATAAAAAGAAAGTTGTCGAGTAAAAGCAGCAAGAGACCAATGGAAAGCAGCAAAGACCCCCAAGTGATGTCTAAAATGCACCACGTGAACTGTACTGACATCACTACCCTTCTACAGGGCATGACATGTGTAGGCATTATGCAAAAATGTCAGTCTCTCTCTCTCTCTCTCTCTCTCTCTCTCTCTCTCTCTCTCTCTCTCTCTCTCTCTCTCTCTCTCTCTCTCTCTCCTATAAGCATACAAAAATTTTGCAAATTGTTTACTCTTGAGTACAGCAAAAATGAAATGCGTTTTCACTTAGTAGGTGTGATGACATCTCATTGGCCTACTGTATATATGAATGAAATTAACAAACGTTTCAAAGCTCATACCGAGAGAACGACATAGGTAATAAAACAGCATAGCTTCTTATGTTACCATTTGCTGCTAAGTGAGTTGAAAATATTAAGCTTGGTTGCTAACTTACATCCATAGCATTAAATAAAAACACAAGATTACATTTAACTCAGTAAATTAATTCCAACGGTGATTAACTGATATTAACAAAAGTAGCATTAGAGAGAGAGAGAGAAAAAGAGAGAGAGAGAGATAGAGAGAGAGAGAGAGAGAGAGAGAGAGAGAGAGAGAGAGAGAGAGAGAGACTATATATTATTCAGTCGCGCATTTCTATAAATCTGGGATCTGTCACAACAATGAATTCGCATGAAAGGAACATTTCTTTAAATAGAATATTTATTTTCTTACAAGCAAGTCCATATTCCTAGGAACGGTTCTTTCATTAGTCCTTGCAAAGAAACGAGGCTGAGGTGACATTCCTCTCTCCCAATGATGAACTGTAGACATTCATGAGACGGAAAAATTAGAATGCAAAATGACGAGACTTAATAGACAATGAGCGATATGAGAGAGAGAATGCTAATCTGGAAATGAGTTCCCGGTCTCTTAGTTAGGAAGTGACACTTAAACACTGATGAGTCTTCTTACACGTGAAATTAACTTCCTAATGGTGTGCCCATGTTGCCTAACCCCCAAAGAACGTAAACAAATGTTAAAATCAATTGGTTATTGATACCTGAAAGATAATGAATAGACTTATCTCCGCTTTTTAAAGAGAAAGTTTAAAGGTTTAAGGGACATTCATGAATGTCACAAGCAAGGGACAGTGACATTGCCCCAGAAAGTATCATATACATATTTACATGTGGTCAACGACCAAACCCTCTCTCCAATCATCTAGGACCAGGGAGGGCCAGGCAATGTCTGCTAACGACTCAGCTGGTAGATTTACAGGCTCCCTCATACCCCCCATCCTTAGCTCACAAGGATGGTGAGGTTCCAGACGCTACAAGATACTATCGAGCTTGAGTGCGACTCGAACCCCATTCTGACGATTACCAGGAAAAGACGTTTCCAATAGGCCATCACAACCACAAGTGTCTGTTATATATATATATATATATATATATATATATATATATATATATATATATATATATATATATATATATATCTTTCCCGTCACGATGAGTGTTATTGCCAAACGCATGACTACTCGGTCCATCCCCGTCCCTTGGGTAGGGGGGAGAGGAAGTAGTCATACTCTGGTGAAGAGGCTTAGGGTTAGGACGATATGAATCTGTGCGTGTGTGTCCATATCTATCTAAATATTTAGCCGTCATTTTTGACGGACCGCGTACACAAGTTACTAATAACACATTGGCCAACGGGAAAAGTTAGGCCCAACGACTATATCTTTACAGTTAATTACTACAGAAATAAAAGCTATCTATAACTTACCAACAACCTTTCATTCCGCCATTTTTCCATCGGAATATAATTGATATAAGAATAGAAAAAAAAACATTCAGGGATTGTTATTTGCCCATCATTAGAAAGAAATGGTACCTTGAAACATTTTCGAGTTGTAAGGGAGATTTTTATATTCGTTTAAGAATCTAATGCAATAAAAATGTAAGACAAATAACCGTTTTATCTTTTAAGCCTTGCTATCAAAAGGTCAGAATATGATCCATAATCCGGCAAGACTTTGTATCAGGACACTGGAAACGTCCCTGCCGAGAGGTTCGAGTTCGGCTCAAATTTGTTAGTTTCTTGGCGGAGATGGGTTCATTTCAAGTCTACGAACAGATTCCTGAACGCGACAGGAATAAGTACGGTGACTTATCATAAACTTGTATCTCTCTTGATAGCTCAGTTGGTAGAGTCCTCACAGGCATGGTTTCAGCTGAGTGGCACAAGTTCGAATCTTCGAATCTCTGCCCAGCTAGAAGCTACTACCATAAATGAATTCCAGTGGATATATATTCTCAAAGTAGAATTCGGTATGAAATGCCATTGTGGCTATATATATATATATATATATATATATATATATATATATATATATATATATATATGTGTGTGTGTATATATACACACATATACACACACATATATACATACATATATATATATATATATATATATATATATATATATACATATATACTGTATATATATATAGGTATAAACAGTATAAATGTATTTACAGCTACATATAATGAGATACGTGCTCTATACTATACAGAGGTGGCAAACTATTTGTATCCAAAATACTCTAATATACACTCTGTCCCAGCTGGCCAGGGCTGAGTATCCCCCATTCAGAAACCACTATCAATCTCTACATATTCCTTGGACACTTTCTGAAAGTGACAGCGTCGTTTACCTTATCTTAAGAACGTTTCCCTAAAAAATATCCTTCATAAGAATCTTAAACGAATAATTTCATGGATGGAATGGAGATGAGGCCAAGGGGCCCTATATAAAGCTTCTTGGTGAAGTGGAGAAAAACCGATAAAAGACGTTGATAATATGTAAATTACATCATAAAATATATTCAGAGCATATTTACGAAACTATGAAATGCAAAAGATAACATTTTGATAAACAATCAAGCGTTTACGCACTTCGTTGCATCAAAGTTAAACACTGCAAATTTATAACCAGCTAATAGGATAACAAAAAATCAAATTACTACTAACGATCTGTTGTTAGAATTATTTTATTGGCTAAAACCCAGATGGATAGCATATTCTATGCTTCAAACTAATGACCTTCGTACGTTTAATTAACATTCAGAACAACTAATGATATTCGCAATTATTATTAACCAATTAGTTTCAATACATCATTAAGGGGAAATGAAAAATAACAGAAATCAAGAACCAAGATGAGACAACGTTAAGTGAATGTAAGTTTTTAATTTTCAAACAAGGCACACATTCAAATTACTTGACTTAATTATCGAAAGTTCTGTAACCCAGCATAATGATAAGGTTTGAGAACAAACATTGAAGAAAAATTCATAAACAAAGAAAATGTGACATGCATATAAACACAGTTTCGTCACGTATAAACTGAAGATTCAAAATTCATTTTATTACGTTGACCTAATCTTTTTCCACATGGATTAAGTATCTTGCAAATTTGTAGTAGGCGGTGTAGACTAACACAATTTTTCAAATACCTAACCAGAACAAGAGACTAAGTATTCTTAACTCCTAGTTTATCAGACAAGGTGAAGAATAAACACGAACGAATTATTTCCATTCACTGAAAAAAAGATGAAATTCATCAGACTTTCAATAAACAAAGTTACAATATTGAATTACTTCTACTCAATGGAAAATCAAATCAAATGACTCCCCACCTGAGCCGATGTGCATCAATGCTTAATGGTATATAGAAATGCGACAGATAAATGACACAACCAAAGGCAAAGTTCTATAGCAAAAACACGCATGGAGCCTTTATTAAATAACATCATTGACAAAATAAAGGAAAAGAGGGGGAGCTTATTGTGTAATATACTACTAGGTCACAAATGAGACAACAGTCTGTTTATCAGGAAGAAAAAAAGGTGAAACATGACCATCTACGAGGATATCACGAGCGCCATAATATAGAATAAAAGGTAAAAATTAAAATATCCATTCCTCATTGAAACGAGAATATCAATCAACGAGTGTGACAATTCAAAGAATGCTTCGTAACCAAATTAGCGAGAAGCGTTGCATCAATTACGATGGATTATGCAATACTGAAAAAAACACGATGTAAAATATCCTCTCTGTTATAAGATACAATAACTGCATTATAGTTCAGTATATAACTCTTGTAAGTTGTTGATTTCTGCAATTATTTAAATTAAAGTAGAGGAAAGGAAGTCATTAACTTCTCGCACAATTAACTTAACAATCAGATAAAAACCATTTTAAGTAATCCACAACAGTTTAATGATACCCATTATTCGCTCTTCTCAAGGTCAACTGCAAAGACCAAATTCCCATTAGCCTGGAATTAACTTCTTGTTCCCTTCTATTAATCAAGTCCCCACCCTTTCATCCACCTCTTCTAATTAGCCTGTAGGTAAAAAAAAAAAAATAAGAAAGTCATTAATTGCTGAATGAATCAAACAACAGATGCCAGAGTGAATACCAAGCTTTGAAAATGTAAAAGTTCTGGAACGACAATGTAGCTTGAAACAAGACATATTTTGTCAACTGTGAGTGTGTTTGCGCGGTCTTCAGTTTCTCTCTATGCACAGGCAATTTATTGATTTGTTTATTTACTTCTGATAGTTCTTATTACTATAAGAATAATTTAGTATGATAAATAGAGTGAAACATTTATTTAACTGTATGTCAATTTTTTCTTCCTATTCTGCAAAAGATAAACAAAAACAAATGATTCAGTAACAAGCGAAAATCAATCACAGACGATTCGTTACGCCTCAGATTTATCTGCGAAACAGCATCTCACGACGTAAAGCTTTGGACTGATCATAACCGAACAACCTTTACGATTGGGCCGAAGGAACAGAAAACAACTAAGACTCTTAAAGGAAACCAAAAACTACATCCATTATTACCAGAGACATCAAGAGGATAACCTTACCTCCAAAATATGATTGGAAAACCGATTAAGGAAATTGATGACTGACTAATGTGAAAGTGAAACCGGAGGCCATTAGGCTAGTTTCATAAAGTGACTGAATTAAATACAAACGTTCACTAACATGAACTTGAGAGAGAGAGAGAGAGAGAGAGAGAGAGAGAGAGAGAGAGAGAGCAAGCTCACATACATTATATTATTTCCTCTCTTTCCTTCGCCAAACACTTACGAATTAAATACTTTCTTGAACTCGGGTTTTTCTTGAAATAGTCCAACGTAACACATGAAGAAATGTATCATAATCTGTACCATTCGCCCATTCTCTGTAGGTATAAATGCGGTTTATCCAGTGGTTATTTGAAAATATTAGCGTGATTTATTAATGAATTTTATTCAAATTCTGAATAGGTACAGTTGGACTCAGGAGTCTCGGGTACACCTTGCTACAAAGAAGTACACCCTGCCGCACCCTTAGTTCCCGGAGAGTACCCAAAAAGATAATGTAACTAGAGATGGCAGATGTGGTGAGCAGGGTGAACAGGAATTCGCCGCGCTGCAAGTGTGTGGCTGGGTGCAGTTCCTCAGTCCGAGATATACCAGAAATTCCTGTGCCTAACTGTACATTGCTAAATAAAGTAACGCAGGTTGCACCTGCATCTTCATGGGGGGAAAAAATTACCGAACTCCTACCGAACAAAAGACACAGAAAAAAAAGTAGAAAAAAAAAGATAAAACATCGACGGATATAAACACGATCATTAAAACTTTTTTCGCTGGACCGCGGATAACTGAAGAACCCAATTTAATGAGATTGGAGGAGATCCTTTGCGTCTCAAGGTGAGGTTAATTACTCAAAATTTCTAAAATATATAAATAGATAATTTGAAAAAGAAAACTATCACTGTATAGTAAGAGCAAACAATATTTTATTTTTATTACCTCCGCCGAGGAGGTTATAAAATCGAGTCATTTATTTATCTATCTATTTGTCTATCTGTCGACAGGATTACGTCAAAACTACTGGATGGATTTTGACGAAATTACTTTGATTTTTTTTTAATATATGAGAAATCCACCTGATCTCGGTTAAAAACATTGAACATTAGAAGGCGAATGAAGCCGCTGATTAGAAATATTAACACAAAGACAACATAGTACGACGCTGATAGTTAAAAGGACAGCAACCGAAGGTCTAATATGCTTTCCTCTGTCAAAACAATATTCAATTTGTCTTTCTCTACATAGGACAGGATTAATGTTATAGAAAAATTTCTTATCAGTTTCTGCCAAATAAGCCTTTTTCAATAACATTAATTCTCTTTCACTGTCTTGGGGTAGAGTTCTCTTGCTTGAAGGTATACTCAGGGCCACTATTTCATCTTATTTCTCTTCCTCTCATTTTCTTTGGGGGGGGGGGGTTTATAGTTGTGTATGAAAGACCTATTCTACTGTTGTTATTATTCTTAGAATATTTTATTTTAATTGTTTATTAGGCTACTTCTCTTGTAGTTTATTTCTTTCTAGTTTCCTTCCCTCACTCAGCCATTTTCCCTGTTGGAACCCTTGGGCTTATAGGTCAGTCTAAAACATTATTTTCTTTATTAAATATTGATCGTTCCATGATCAAGTATTTCATTAAAAGCCATATTTTGGATATGTTTCATAATTTACAAATATCTTCGGATCTTAGATCCCTCAACCTTTTAATACATACTCCCATACAATAAAATAAATAAATGATTCCATCGAAGGAATTTCCTCACAGAGGAATTGGCACACATTAATACATCCAATATTGGAAATACTGTACACAGGAAATATAAATCCTTGATAGCCTTTAAGCTTCTTGAGCTGGTACAACATACCGAGGGCCATAAAAGCATTAATAACAAAAGGAATTGAGAGAGAGAGAGAGAGAGAGAGAGAGAGAGAGAGAGAGAGAGAGAGAGAGAGAGAGAGAGAGAGAGAGAGAGAGAGAGTTAAAATAATTGTTTCATAAAATATCTTCATCACTCGCTTCAAGCCATCTTACGTGACTCTGGGAGCAATAAAAAGATGTCTCAAGATGCCTACCTGTCCCTGGATACCTCGCCTCACAAGTTCACCTCATACCTACATTCTTCATAAAATATAAACAGAAAATATGCTACTTATAAAACCCCTTTCATTGAATATGGCATACGTTACAATTAAGACGACTAATTTCTAGGTTCAGCCTCAAACTAAATAAAACCACAAGCTATTTTTTTTTCTTTTAATGGACATATGAAAAAAAAAACGTTCCACTCTTCTTACTAACAAAATATCTATACTCTGGCTCCGTAAAAAAATGTGCGATAAAACATTATTGTAAAACTAATCAACAAAAACATTAATAAACCGATTGTCAGTTGTCTCAAGATATATGGAACTGATCAATATTTTTGATTCTCGTATAACAAAACCAAAGAAACAAATATACAAACATTTCTGAAAAGACTGAAAAGAAAAAAAAAAACAACAATGATTAATTGAAGACGTTAAAAGCAGCAACAAGAATGTAAGGCTTAACCAAAAGGAAAGCAAAGAAAACATGAAATTTATACTGGAAATACAGAGGAATTCTCATTTTATACAAATAAACCTTAGACTTAATACTTGAACCTCCATCCCAAGAACTAAACTACTGTAAATATAGTTAAGCGAATTCTACTTATTTCGTACATTGAATATTGGTTAAAAGAAAAAAAAAAAAAAAAAAATTACAAGTAATCCAGGACAACTGGAGTAAACTAAAACTGTGTTAAGAGAAACCTTTAACATTTATATCATCACATTTGACCCAGCTTGAAGCGACAGGTGTTTGTGATGCCTCTCAACGCCAAAGGATATTCGGGAGGAACATTCAGGCCCAAGGATACCAACCACCTAAATACAATTTTACTAATGATTTATGGAGTCTGTTCATTGTAAAGCATTATCATGTTACGGTAATTCTAATTTTCCTTATATAATAGAGTAAGTCCCTGTCTCTCTCTCTCTCTCTCTCTCTCTCTCTCTCTCTCTCTCTCTCTCTATACTATATATATATATATATATATATATATATATATGTATGTATGTATGTATGTATTTATTTCCATATTAGTCTAACACAATTATCTGCATTATTCATTTTCAAGTTACAATTTTTTTAGATAATCGTAATATTTCTCATGGGTTATTAAGAAAAATAATTGCCTCATCATTAAATTTATTGCAAAAAAAAAATATACGAATCTTTCCCAAATATAAAAAAAAAATTGTGTTAAATTACATACTCCTTTCAAGTATTGCATACTGTGCTGTATTCATTATATATTCTTTATTGGTACAAGAACGTTGTGGGCAAACTGTGTGCAGAGAGAGAGAGAGAGAGAGAGAGAGAGAGAGAGAGAGAGAGAGAGAGAGAGAGAGAGATCAAATTGGTAATATTGATAGCGTTAAAATTGTTAAGACCTATCAACCTTCCTTGATTTTTAACGAACCAAAAGGAAACCGAGAACAAAGAATAATAAACAAAACATTTCAGATTCTTCAAACATCTCACATAAACAGTAAACGAGCAACAACACATCACACATCGTTCGCATATTTTCTGAGAAGACCTCGATTCAACTCGCATGACACAAAAAGGAAACAACAAAACAATCAATCAACGACCTGAAAGGAAAGAAAAAAAATTTTCTTCCCAACATTTCCGAATGCAACAAAAGACAAAAATATTTTTTATAGTAGAGATATTTACATTTCCCCAAAATACCAGCATGAACAAATGATTTCATTGTCTTGTGTTTATTTTGGTTATGATATCTGACCTTTTTGATTGCTGACATATTCAGAAGTATCAAATCATTACATTTTCCATTATTTCAAAATTGTCAAAATCCTGGTACGCGTTAATAATGTATGAAAACAGAAACGAGAGAGAGAGAGAGAGAGAGAGAGAGAGAGAGAGAGAGAGAGAGAGATTATGCAATCCATGCCGATCATTTGTGATTCAGGAAAGAACAACGTTTATGCTTGTAATTCTTTAGGCAAAAATTTCAAATATCTTTTATTCAAAGCATTGGTGAAAAAGAAGAGAGATTTTGAGGTGTGATAACAAGATTAAAAAGCAAATATTGCTTTTAAGAAAACTCGGTCGCAAAACTTAGTCTACATAATAACCTAAATGGGGATACTTCTATCAAATCCTTTTTTGACCAATATCATCAACAAATTATGACACCTTAGCGTTTACGAAACTAAATTTCAAATCCAATTCGAAATGTTAAACAAAGCCTGTCTATGTAGTAATTTCTTTCCTGCTTTATCAATCTGACAACCAAATTAAATGAAATTAATAATAAAAAAATATTCCACACCAACATATAATACGTTCAATAACATGAATAATTCGGTGTATGCTGTGTCAATACATCCATGTCAGAGTTGTTTATGATGAGATTCTTATTGTTTCCATGATGTATTTCGAAGCAAACTGCATAACTAAGAGCAGCAACATCACAAGAGTATGAACAATAGTAATAATTGTAACTATCACCGGGTATGTTTTCTTATTCAATCTATCGAATAGATAATTTGAGAGAGAGAGAGAGAGAGAGAGAGAGGAGAGAGAGAGAGAGAGAGAGAGAGAGAGAGAGAGAGAGAGAGAGAGAGAGAGAGAGTGGGAAAAATTAATATACAAAAAAACCCAATCATTAACTTGGTCAAGATTTAAAGGTAAAAACATATCTGTTATCTCTTCTGGGCTTTTTGTTTCCATAACAAATGGGCATCAAATTATTGGACCAATGAATGTGTAAAAAGCATTAAATGAAAATTTTTGGGTTTACATTGATAATCAAAAGGATACAGGCAAAACGATATATGACCAGGGAAAATTAAGTTAAAAACAATTTATTAAAAAATTACAAGGTTATTAAGCTTTAATATAAATACATAAGGAGTGATTGATATATAAAAATGGTTTGTTAGTTTCTCAAATTTATATTCTAACAGTTTTACTGATTCCTTTGCTGATTGATCGTCAACGCATTATTTTTCTTACTCAAAACTGTTCAGGCGAAAATAAAATCCCTACTATTCGACTTACCTGGAAATACATTCATTTAAGATATACAACAATGGATTATGAAATCATAACAATAAATGTATTTTTATGCAAACGTTTTTTAAATGGTAATTTTTATTTAAATCTTGACCGTCAAAAATAATGATAATAATAATAATAATGATAATAATAATAATAATAATAATAATAATAATAATAATTATATTAATAATAATAATAATAATAATAATAATAATTATAATAATAATAATTATAATAATAATAATGATAATAATAATAATAATAATAATAATAATAGTTTTGATAAAGCTTTATATTTACAAATGAAAATTCACCTTTACATTTATGATAGAAACGACAAATGTAAAAATATTTCAAAGAAGTTAAGTACTTGGAAATAAAAAGAGAAAAGTTAAAAAACCAAAACAATAAAAAAAAAAAACTAAAATTCGGACTGCCAATGCGCATATTATCACTCATATTCACAAAAATTACAGAAATTAAAATGATTAGAAACAGATAGTAATTAGAGAGAGTTGTTTCATTTTATATATATATGAGGTTGCTGTTTTAGACAGAACCAATTTCCACCCGGTTCCCGCCCACTTGAATTAACGTGTGAGTGAGTTTACGAATAATTTTATGGACCACAACGCGGTGTTAGGCAAAGGACAATAGCAAGGGCATAATTCTGCTTGCTTGCTTGCATCCCTTATCAATAAGAGAGAGAGAGAGAGAGAGAGAGAGAGAGAGAGAGAGAGAGAGAGAGAGAGAGAGAGAGAGAGAGAGAGAGTAATTGAATGTGTTTAAAGAACTTGGAAAAGGACGATCGAAAGGGAATTATTTTGATACTTGTCTCCATTATCAGTAGAGAGAGAGAGAGAGAGAGAGAGAGAGAGAGAGAGAGAGAGAGACTCCACAATATGATGTACCACAAAAATTACATTTTCTTCGTTTTGAAAAAAAAAAAAATATGAAAATTAAATTTTGTCTAAAATACAAAGAATTCTACTTCACAGCATACTTTCCTGAGAAATATGAATCGACGAATCTAGTTTATGACATTTAATAACAAAGGAACAAAACGGTTATAATCACTCATTCGAGAGACCACTGCAATTTTGTTCCCCTTCCTCAAAAGGAAATTATACTCCACAAGCTTCCTCTCTCCAGAAGATAAAATAGACAACGTGGAAGGGTAAAAAGATAAAATATCGCAGAAGGACTTACAAATAAACCAGATGGAAAATAAGTTTTAGATGTGTGTCTGTGTAAAAAAAAAAAAAAAAAAAAAAAAAAAAAAAAAAAAAAACCTAGATTTTCAGAGACTGAAAGCTAGAGAGTTTTTCGATGGTTCAGGTAAATAATGCTGAATGGCATCACTACTCTGGATTAAGGTTAAAGAAAAGGTATATTACAAGATTAGTACCTGTCCCCCATTGGTAATGAAAGTTAATAGCAGTAGTTACCGGTAATCAATTATGGGAGAGACATAGAGATGGTTTAAGATTATCATCAAGAGATCACTCCATCTACCTTGTCAATATCAGGAAAAACAACAGATGAAAGTAGATAAATTGTTTATATGGAAGCTGGATCAATTGGAAAATTCTCCTAATTTAATTAAATATTTAGGATAACTCAGATAAAGCAGTTGATAAATCCTTCAAGTGGAAGTTGGATCAAAGGGGAAATACTCATCAGTTTCTATAAATACAAAGGTGAAATGTAAATGTCTTTGTAACTTTACATTTAATCTCAAAAACATTTTAATTCATAGAGTATCACTGTAAGCTCTTTAAAAACATCTTATGGAAAGACGCCTATTCCCTAATTTGCAGTTTGGCTTTCGCAAAGGCCTTAGAGCATGTGATGTACTACTTACAATTTCCAATCCTGATTGGCATTCTGTTTACCTCATCTACAGCCATGCAATGTATATAAAAGAGTGCAGTAAACAGAAGTTCTTCCAAAATCTATTAGAATCTCCAGGATGCTAAAAATTAGGACAAAAATTCCAGGAATATGAAAAGAAACATCAACACGTTGAAACACCTTCATCTTGACGATAGCATTTTCCATATCCCAATACCCTATGGACTTTGCTACTGCAGATGAAGCATATAGGCAGGAAAATACGCTCACTATGATGTTATAACTGTTAACCCAAACATTGAAAATACAAAAATTATAAACCTCGTGCAACGCCCGCCTCAGGGTTATGGCGATGATTTTTATTGTACGTGACTCAAAATAAAAAGTAATAAGAGAAGACTTTTATGATTTCTTTCAGACGCTCAAAAACTTTTAGCAATTCTAAAGGATATTTCCGCTCCCATTAGTACTCGCATAATGCGTAGCTTTGTCCGTCTAGAGAGAGAGAGAGAGAGAGAGAGAGAGAGAGAGAGAGAGAGAGAGAGAGAGAGATTGATTCTGAATGATCTCAATAACACCATCTGGCATTAAAGCTTCATAGCCAATCCATCCTTTGCTTCGTCTAACGTAATAATACTTCTTCCAAATGTATTCATGACACTCTAAAGACATTCTCCTTGACAGTTGTACCACTTCCCAGCTTTCTCTTCCGGCTTATAGGGAACTTGCTCGCTTCAGTTCTAACAAAAGAAATCTCAGGCTTTTTATTTAATAAAAATAATAAACATTCGTGAAGAATATTCTCTTTTGTGGTAACAGAGAGAAGAGACACTTTAGCTATGGTAAGCAGCTCTTCTACGAGAAGGACACTCCAAAATCAAACCATTGTTCTCCAGTCTTGGATAGTGCCATAGCCTTTGTACTATGGTCTTCCACTGTCTTGGGTTAGAGTTCATTTCCTTTCTTCACAGGGCTATTTTCCCAATTGGAGCCCCAAGGCGTATAGCATTCTGCTTTTCCAATTAGGGTTGTAGCTTAGCAAGTAATAATAATAATAATAATAATAATAATAATGATAATAATAATTATAATAATAATAATAATAATAATAATAATATTCATTTAATATTAGGAGGCATACTTCAAAACTACCGTTGCATC
>NC_090727.1:90989833-91004833 GCF_036898095.1 Palaemon carinicauda | reverse complement strand
CCTTTTAGAGGGAAAAAAATACTTCAGATTGAAGAATTTTAGCTTTCTCAGATCCTTCAATATTCTCTACATCTGTGCAGTTTCCTCCTTATTTTGCACAATCTTTATTTTTGGATCTTCAACATTATGGACTTTACTTTCTCATTTCAAATCCGCACAATCGTAAAGTGATCAACAAATAATAGCTAGTTCTCTTTTCGGATTCTTTATTTCTTCTCTCCCGTTCTCCTTCCTGTCTCCCTCTTCTTCCCGTATTTTCTGTTGGAATCTTTTCAATTAAATACATTATTAATCTTGAAGATTCTTGTTTAGCTTTTCGTAACTGCCTTCCTGATTGCACTTGTTGATTCCTTTTTGAGGATGCATTTTTGGTTTCTTCCAAAGTCGCAGACTCAATAATTCTCTTAACTTTCACCAAAACATTTTCTGCATCACCCAAATCTTGTTTCCGTTTTCATGGTTTCAGAGGCAAGTCGGTGATAAAATCTTGCAAATTTGGGTTGATCAATAAAACGATTAAAACCATCTTTTTACCTTTTCTAACATTCCTGCTCAAGACGAATGACAATATGACTCCGATTTGGAAATGCCCCAGAATTCCATATTTCTCATAACAGAGAGACTAAGAATCTTTTGGAGCTCTGATAGGAAAGCATTTATCAACTTTCCCATTAATGAAGAAAAACTAATTGATTTCGAACGAGAAGGGAGAATTCTGAAGACTTTCGGATTTGGTCCTTCAATATTCTCTACTTCTGTGCAGTTTCCGCCTTATTCTGCACAATCTTTATTTTTGGATCTTCCACATTATGGGCTATACTTTCTCATTTCAAATCCGCACAATCGTGAAGTGATCAACAAATAATAACTAGTTCTCCTTTTCGGATACTTTATTTTTCCTGTCTCCCTCTTCTTCCTGTACTTTCTGTCCGAATCCTTTCAAATAAATCAGTTATCAGTCTCCAAGATTCTTTTGTCTCTCCATGAGGAAGAAGTCGTCTTCAAAAGAAGAATCTTGAAGATTTCTTCTTCCTCATGGAGAGAAAGAAGTCTTCAAGATTCTTGTTTTGCTTTTCAGGACTGCCTTCCTGATTCCACTTGTCGTTGATCCCCTTCTTCTTAGAAGAAAGAGGTCTTCAAAACAAGAATCTTGAAGACTTCATCTTTCTCTCCATGAGGAAGAAGAAGTCATCAGAACAAAAATCTTGAAGACTTCTTCTTTCTCTCCATAAGGAAGAAGTAGTCTTCAAAACAAGAATCTTGAAGACTTCTTCTTCATGGAGAGAAAGAAGAAGTCTTCAAGATTCTTGTGTTGCTTTACATGACTGTCTTCCTGATTCCACCGTTCATGTTTTTTTTAAAAATAAGCTAGATACAGGAACTCTCTATTGTTGGCTGTGCGGGGCTCCCCCCTTCCTGCTAGCCCGGAGGGCCTCCCCCTTCCCGCTGGCAGGGCGGGGCTCCCCCCTTCCCGCTGGCAGGGCGGGCTCCCCCCTTCCCGCTGGCAGGGCAGGGCTCCCTCCTTCCCGCTGGCAGGGCGGGGCTCCCCCCCTTCCCGCAGGCAGGGCGGGGATCTCCCCTTCCCGCTGGCAGGGCGGGCCTCCCCGGTTCCCGCTGGCAGGGCGGGCCTCCCCGGTTCCCGCTGGCAGGGTAGGGCTCCCCCCTTCTCGCTGGCAGGGTAGGGCTCCTCCCTTCCCGCTGGCAGGGCGGGGCTTCCCCCTTCTCGCTGGCACGGCAGGGCTTCCCCCTTCCCGTTGGCAGGGCAGGGCGGGCCTCCCCCCTTCCCGTTGGCAGGGCAGGGCGGGCCTCCCCCCTTCCCGCTGGCAGGGCGGGGCTCCCCCCTCCCCGCTGGCAGGGCAGGGCTCCCCCTTTGAGAGAAGAGTTGTTTGGTAATCTCAGTGTTGTCAGGTATATGAGGACAGCAGAGAATATGTAAGGAATAGGAAAGACTATTCAGTGTATGAGTAGGCAAAGGGAAAATGAACCGTAACCAGAGAGAAGGGTCCAATGCTGTACTGTCTGGCCAGTCAAAGGACCCCACAACTCTCTAGCGGTAGTGTATAAAACTGATCTGCACTATTTTTAAAGTTGACCTTGATGCTGCTTAAGTCAGATTCCAATAAGTCCTAAAAAAGAAAGCTGACGCCTTCAAATATCACCATTGGTTTCAACAGTGCAGCTTTA
This sequence comes from Palaemon carinicauda, assembly GCF_036898095.1. NCBI lineage: Eukaryota > Metazoa > Arthropoda > Malacostraca > Decapoda > Palaemonidae > Palaemon > Palaemon carinicauda. The sequence continues at coordinate 91,002,649 of NC_090727.1, read as the reverse complement.
GACCCGTCACCCTACTCATGTTCAACATAGGCGCTCACCTCTTCCTTCCATGTTCTCTTTTCGTCCAAGACACAATGTTTATTTTCCTTATTTTGATTTTCGTTTCCTTCCCCTTTGCTTCCCCCCTCTACCATGTAATGACCCATGTCCTAAAAGCCCCATTTCCTCACCATCATTACTCTTCCCTTTGGACGTATCGAAGATGATTCCTTCTCCATTTACTTTGCTCACTCAAGATACAATAGCAAGAATTCTCCTTTTTTCCTTCCCTTCTATCCTCTTATCATTCTATTTACTTCACCCCTGCATTCATAATCTTTTCCTGCAACTCGTTTTTTCCTTATTTTCCTTTTGCTAAACGTTGGAAGTTCTCTTTCAAGAACATTTCCAAACCTACTTTTTTCCATTTTCTCTTTGGACCCCAATTCTTAAATAAAAGTTTCACTCCAATCCCTTTCCCTTGTCTCACCCTTTCTAACTGAAAAATTACTTTCATTATTCGCAAAATTGTTTTCTGAGTCATGTCCTACTCTACCTTCTTTTATTGGAGACCATAACCAACTTTCTCCACTTCAAACTAAACTTTTTGCTAATATAAGAAAAAATCTTCTACAAAATTACATTTTTCTTTCTCCTCCTCAATTCGTAACATGTTTACCTCGGCGCCGAGAACATTTTTCCTCAAAACCATCATTGGCCAGTTATTTGCCATCACAGGACCATTCTCTTTATATGCATATGCTTTATTTCTGTCACTGGCAAAAGTACCGCACATTTTCTCACCACTCCCTGAGTTCGCCTAATAGTGTCTTAACATCTCGTTCTTTCTGTCTTTACTTCCTCTTACTGAAGCTTCCAAAGAAAAGCATCGAAATGGTTGGGAGTTTCATTGATGCTTTATCGTGTGTACCTTTTCTTAATGTCCCGCTTCCTAGTAAAATAAGGCAGAATGATGTACATTCTGAATGACAAAAACACACACACTTGAATACATCTTAACCATTGACACACAATTCAAGTGGGAATACAGTTTTATTACCAACAAAGGCTATACAAAAAAATCTGGTCTCTGGGCTATCTCTAAAAATTCTACGTGAAAGGAATTACAGTTTTTACTCTTCTGTGCATTTGGCTGACGGGATATTGTTCGTTCGTTTTAGAATGCCTTGCCTATAGCAAGACACAGGCTCTTCTACTGAGGCAGCCCGTAAAGACGGGGTATAATGTACTTGTCTAACACAATGGCAGTATTTACCTGATTTTAAGATAGGCTTCCATTAGAATTAAAATAAATTTTTTGGAGTTGTATATTCAGTTCTAATGCATCATGCAAGAACATTATAACAAATGTAATCAATGTCAACCATAGTATAATCTTATTATTTTCTGCATAAAAATTACACAAATAATCCTTTGGAAATTCCAAACTAAATAACCAAATTTCTAAGGAAATTAAAACCCCACAAAAAAAAAGGAGGGGGGGCATCAAATCCTTCGGAAAAAACCCCCGTGACAGCTCCGTGTAATTCAAGTAAGTCGTGTGTATGCTTAAAGTTCTTAGGATAACAACAAAATCCCTAAAAACTGTTTTCAATAAAAATTTCCCTCCGAATCATCTCGCTTTTCGGAAATGAGAAACGAAGAAATTTCCCATAAAAACGAAGCAAAGGATCAAGCCTCGTTTTCAGATGTTCTTTCCCGCTCTATATTTTGATGTGAATTCTTCTCTCTCCGAGATAATAAAAGGTAAGCAAAAAAAAAAAAAAAGAAATAGGCAGTTATTATAGTTCCAAAATAAGTATCAAGCAATATAATGGTCAATTTTTCTAAACCTAACTGAAATGTTAAAAATTTCAATCGATTCTAAACAAGTTAAAAAAAAAATATTAATGTGGTAAGAAAAAGAAAGGGTTCGCCAATACTTTTACCTTTAAGGAAAGTTAAAATACACATCTCTATGAGAGAGAGAGAGAGAGAGAGAGAGAGAGAGAGAGAGAGAGAGAGAGAGAGAGAGAGAGAGAGAGAGAGAGATTACTGCCGGCCAAAGGACATCTCTTAAGGAAGATAAAATGATAAAAGGACCCTCATCATGAACGACGACATTCAACAAGTGAGGGCGATTGTTGCTGACCACAGAGATCCCTGAGTTACGCTTCTCTTTTTACAGGAAAAGGGTAAAAGGACTAACAATGCTTCCACATATTAGCAACATCATAAGTAGCAAGTGTGGCTAAATATCTAAATATATACATATATCCCCTACATATTAAGAGCCACTGTGGAGTTATATATAAAAATGGAGTTTTTATGATAAAACAAAGTTTTGTGAATACTTACCTGGCAGTTATATATACATAGCTAATTATCTCTATTTCGGCAGAATTTTTCTAAAACTAGGCAACCGCCTTGTGGTGGTTGGGTGGTAACACCCAAAGACTATATACTGAAGGAAGATAGGAAGGCTCAAAATAGAATGTTAATACGCTAGTTGGCAACTCCAAAGTGAACACAATAGTTGGTTGCTCCGATTTCAGATGGCGTTGTAGGTCTACATCGTTTGTCGTCTGTTTGTTTATATTCAGAATTTGATAGTTGACTCAAACGAAAAAATGGCGCCGACAGTAAAGAAGTCACACAAGTGTGTTGTGTGCCATAAACAAAAAGAAACCGATCCTCATTTGGTATTTCACAGGTTCCCTAAGGACAAAGAACGGTGAGTCCAAACAGTATAATACATGCAGTATGTGATGCTAATGAGTAAGCCCCACTGATATTGGATGTAAGATCAAGGCAAGGCATCCACAGTAAATCTCTTTTGTTTTTCATTTTTTGTTGGCTTGTATGCTACCTTATTTCTATTTCCAACCCCCGTTTGATTATTTTTGTGTGTGATACAATTTTGTGTTATTTTGATCCTTCTGATTGTACATTTATACAATTATTTGTTTATAATACTAAACTATACGTGAGTGCATCATGCTTTTCCATTTCAATAAAAAATAAAATACAACTGTGTTTTTTATACACCTAATATCTCTCCATCTTACAGTGGCCTACAAACTGTAATTAAATGTATGCCTACACATAAGCATTTGTGGCTAAGTTCAACAAATCAGATATACAGTATGTTTTTAATTTATTCGTATGTGGTATTGTATAGAACATTTAAAAATGGTTGTAATATACTGTACAATACTTAAATTTGCAAAAAAAATAACTAAATCATAAGAGATATGGCTATTGAATTTCTGAAAAATAGACTGAGAAACATGATTGGCAATTTAGTTACCTAAAATTTAAAAATATCATGAATATGTGAGTAAAATATACTGACATAGTAATGCAAATTATGAACAAATATGTCGCAAAATTTACAATCGAATTCCATCCTATATACCCGTAAGCATTACCGCTCTGAATGTTTGGTTGCTCGCTCAAGAGATGGCGCCATTTGTTTCGCATGGGAGTATCTGGCATCTTTTCATAGCACACTCATTTGTGTGTTAGAAGCCTGAGCCTTCCTATCTTCCTTCAGTATATAGTCTTTGGTAACACCCGTTAAAGGGTGGTAGGAGGAATCATTCCCGTTTTCTGTTCTTCAGTTCATCTATGCCCGACCTGTCTCCTGAGGGGAGGTGGGTGGGCCTTCGAATGTATATATAACTGCCAGGTAAGTATTCACAAAACTTTGTTTTATCATAAAAACTCCATTTTTATGAATAGAACTTACCTGGCAGTTATATATACATAGCTGATTAACACACTTGGAGGAGGGTGATAGACAGTAACATCGTTGGGGAAAAAACCAAAAAAGTTGTAGGATAAATAAACACCTTGATTCCTTACCTGCTAAGGTAGCTGACTTCAAAGGTTCCTGCCTCTTGAGACGCTTTCCCTTAGGAGTGTCAGCCAGGATGTGACCTGCAGTGCTGAAAAACACTCAATCGAGTCTGTCAACGGGGTGAGACCAACAATCTGACTAGACTTCAGGACTACCTATTGCCCAAAATAAAAAACCACAACTTTACCAAACCAACCACCTAACATTTGCAAAGTAGATAAAAATAATCTAACTAGACTGAGGTGACTGTACACAAGTCGAAGCCCTCAGACAACCAATAAAAAATACACCAACCTATGTACAAGTAAACAAAACTAAGGTTGAGGGGAGGTAGTAACTCCTTTGCCTAATACAGAAGCCGTAGCTACGTATGGTCCCAAGGTATAACATTTCTCATAATCCACCCTCACCTCTCTGAGGTAATGAGAGGCGAACACAGAGTTGCTCCTCCAGAATGTCGCATCCATAATTTGACGGAGCGACATGTTCTTGCGGTAAGCAAGCGAGGTCGCAATGGCCCTCACTTCGTGAGCTTGCACTTTTAAAAGTCCGAAGTGTTCCTCCTCACACAAGAGATGCGCTTCTCTTATCACTTCCCTCAGGAAAAAGGATAAAGCGTTCTTGGAAAGGGGCTTTTGAGGATCTTTCACAGAACACCACAGGGAGCTAGAAGAGCCCCTCACACTTTTTGTGCGAGACAAGTAGGTCTTGAGGGCTCGTACTGGACAGAGCAGCCTCTCTTGCTCTTGACCCACTAGGTTGGTCAAGTTAGGAACCTCAAAGGTCGTCGGCCAGGGCTTAGAAGGGTTCTCGTTCTTAGCGAGAAAGTCTAATCTCAAGGCACAAACTGCCCCATTCAGATATATTTTTCCGGTCACACCAATCTTTCCCCGTCCCTTAGGTATGGGAAAAGTAGTAGTCATACCCTGGTGAAAAGGAGGTGCGTGATTATCTAAATATTAAGCCACCATTTTTGACGGGTCGCATATTCAGTATGCGCGCGCGCGCACACACGCACACAGACACACAGACACACACACACACACACACACATATATATATATATATATATATATATATATATATATATATATATATATTTCCAGCCACGCTGAGCAGCATTGCCAGGCGTATAACCAAGCGGTTTCTCCCAGTCCCTAGGGTAAATATTATATATAGACATGCAAACATACATAAAAGAATATTTATCATGTATATACATACATAAGTATGCATATATACATTATATATACGCTATATATGAGATATTACGTCTGAATTCTGTTTTTTTTTCTATAACTCTATCTCAAATAACATCTCAAAGTAATAGAGTAATAAGTTTAAATCAAAGTTACCTGAATTTTCAGTCATCTCTCTCTCTCTCTCTTTCTCATCACCATCACCTACCTGCAAAATGAATATCATCACGTTAACAAAACTCGGAAAATAAATGACTCTTACTGTTGCTTCTTTCAATTTATTAATGATTTCCATCCTCTTATTCACTGAATTCATCCAACAGAAAAAATATCTTTTACGCTCGACCTGCTTAATATCAACGTTTGTGTTCACTCAATTGAAATGCCATTCATTTGTCCATGCTATGTCATTCAAATATGAATTTCATCAATTAATAGGCAGCGTGCTAATGCATCTCGCTTCACCATCACCAAATGGGTTGTCCAGACATTTTAGATGGAAACGATGGCAAGCATAAAGTGCACACAATTTAGGGGTTGGAAACGTCCCTGCTTGGCGATCCGCTGAACTAGGGTTCGAGTCAGGCTCAAGCTCGATAGTTTCTTAGTGTCTGCAACCTTATCCTCCTTGGGAGCTAAGGATAGAGAATTTAGTGGAGCTGCCATTACCTGGCCCTCCATGGTACAAGCTTAGGTGGAGAGAAGGTCAGGGCAATGAGCATATCTATATATGGTCAGTCTCTTGCCTCTGCCATTAATGATTGGCTTTTGAACCTTTAATCTAATCTATATACAAACATACATATCAAAGGACACCTATCTATTTTAACCGGAAAATATGCTGTAAAATAATCATTACCGATAAATTTATTTAAAAAAAGAATTCTAAAAATAATCTTAGATGCAAGTATGCATACAAAAATTTAGTTTTTTATCCTCCCTCCCAAACTGCGACCGCTATCCAGCGTTCCTTTCTCATTCAATTTTCCATCACCATTTTCCTCCCCCTCAATTTTCCCTTAACCATCCGACGTCGATTTTCAAGATCTCTCTCTCTCTCTCTCTCTCTCTCTCTCTCTCTCTCTCTCTCTCTCTAGATTAGATAGGATTGCATATATTATAATGGGCCGCATAATCCAGCGGTGGTACCTGGGAGGCCATCTAACGCCCAGCTAATAAGTCGAGTGACGACAGCAAGATGGAAGAGAAGAAACGGGAATGGAGGTACAGAAGAAGGAAGGCTAAAAAGTGAGTGCAGCTGGTACCGAAGGAACACTGCAAAGACCCTCCAATTTACGCCTAGAGTTTACAGCATGAGGTGCACTGAAGGCACTAACCACCCACAGAGCGTGTAACTCATTGCCTTATCTTTATCTTTCCCAAAAGTCTCAAGTTTACAAAAAAAAAAAAAAAAGAGATTATCCAGCATATAGATAATAAAAACAAAATAACCAGCGTTGAAAATGAAAAGTCAAAGGTCATCTCTAAATAAACTATAATTTTAAATAATACATTTGATTTCAATTCTTTTCGATGTTCGAAACAATTCAAGGCAAATGAGTTTACTTTAATTGTAATAACATAAACTTAGTCACGTAATTTGCAACCCATATTTATGTAGTGACAAAATCTCAACATCTAAAACACATTCTTTGTGAGATCTTACAGTAAACGGTATAATTAGTATTTAGCGGACGCCAAACCTAATGAAATTCGAAATTACGACGAAAATAATCTTACTCTTAAGAATATAAAGAAGTTAATCTAAACTAATTGCTTCATTAGTTCTTACAATAATAACGAAAGGATCTTCATGAATTCAGCATGACGTTATAAATAGCTTCAAGGGAACTGTTTCAATCTTTGCCGATAGGAAATTAACTGTTGATAGCTAACAAAGACAAAATTTACGATTAGAGTTGTTTAATGTTTACCATCAGATGAACATAATTAATATATAATGATATCCGACATTTCAGGTAAATACGTCACGAGGATAAACATCAACGTTGTAAACGTTCATATGTAGATAGTGATGTCAAAAATAATGGACTAATATTAACTAACCGGAAATAATAACTGAGTAAGAGAGGGGAGGGTCGAAACTAAAGTGTATAAAGAACAGGTTATATTATTACATAATGGTCTTAGAAAAGTGAAGATTCTTATTATCTGCAAAATCTAAAGGAATTGGTCATAAGGTGAAGAAAGTGTACTTTGCATGATAAATTAGGGATACCGTGAAATCAAATTACAATACATATAAACTGACTGAAGGATGGATCTTGGCAGGGACTATTTTTTCTCCTTCCACATCCACACACAACTTATTGTAGAAGTTGCAATTGTGTAACTTGCAGTAACAAATACATAAATCATGATGCGTATTCAGGACATTTTAGATGTTAATTGCCTCCAAGGTGCTAATAAACGACTCAGGACATTTAATATGTTGATTACCTACAAGGTTCTAATAAAAGACTCTAAATGCTAAAAATTAATGTTATCTTTCCATGGCAATCTACTACATGCAAAGACACGTAAAACAAGAGCAGTCAGAGATTTCTGACTTCCGCCAAAGATTACTGGCGTCGCCCATGGCCTAAGATCTATCGGTTGTGGAAATTTCATCAAAATCGTTCAATTTGTTTTGACCCTATTTTTGAAATGGCGAACAATGCAAATCCTGATCTAGAATGCGGATCATTTCCAAAATTTAATGAGGTCCTCCGTGGCCTAAGATCTACATATGACGAAAATTTCGTCAAAGTCTGTCCACCGACAGACAGACAGACACACAAATAAATAAACTGACTGGATTTCATAACATCTTTGGCGAAATAAAGTAACAAATAAACGTTTCTTCTAAAATATCCAAAAAAAAGTTTATGTAAAAGGATTCTCCTGCACAGGTACCTTAAAAGTAACCTCTCTCTCTCTCTCTCTCTCTCTCTCTCTCTCTCTCTCTCTCTCTCTCTCTCTCTCTCTCTCTCTCTCAACATATCAGGAAATTCATAAGCTTATGGAATATCGAATCGTTCATCAGAATGAGAGAATGTATGAATGTAGCATATCGGTATCCACGAAGATATTATTTCCCGCAACGATGACATAACACATATTCAGCCTACTGGAAACGTCCTTGCCTGCTGATCTGGCAGACTGAGGTTCGAGATGCGCTCAAGCTCGATAGTTTATTGTAGTGTTCTGCAACCTCACCGTCATTGGGGGTTAAGGATGGGAGTTTGGGGGAGCTTCTGAGTCATTAGTAGCCACTGCCTGGCCCTCCTTGGTCCTAGCTTGGATGGGGAGGGGGCTTGGGCACTGATCATATATATATATATATATATATATATATATATATATATATATATACTGTATATATATATGTATACATATATATATGTGTATATATATATATATATATATATATATATATATATATATATATATATATATATATATATATAGTTAGTCTCTAGGGTTTTGTCCCTCCAGCTAGGACATTGTCACTGTTCCTTATCAGTCATTCATGAGTAACCTTTAAACCCTTAAAACTTCCAACTCCATGATCACGCGAATCCAAGACCTACTCCGATATAGTAGGCAAAAATTCCCGCTCAGTAGTAACTACTACAAATCTATCTAGATATTTTTTTTTTTTTTTATTATTTTAATCAATATCGTTTTTAAGAAGAAACATATTCTAGTACTTCTGTACAAAAATAGATCACTATAACAATGAAACGATTACAATAGGAAACTTAATACCAAGAAAAAGACTTTATAAAAATGACGGTACAAACAAAGGATAAACTGAGCTTCTTTCTCAAAGGATAGAATTGAATAGTGAAAGGGAAAGCTATACTTCAATAACATGGAAAGCAATATAATGCTAAAAAACGTATTTGACTTTGCCCACTGTGTGTTGGAGTAGAAGAAAAGGGAGACACTAGAAAACTAACATTGTTACAAGAGAAAAGAATTGTAACAGAAAACGAAGAGAAACAAAGCCGAAAAATCTACTAACTTGTATGCAATAAAAAGCAAAAATATAATACGTTTTCTTGTGAACAAATAAACAGTACATATTAGATAGAAGGAGATTGAGAGGGAGAACCTCCCATATATGATAAAGAGCAAGTGTCTGGCTATATAAATATATATTTTTTCCCGTTAACCTGCAAGGCAACCACTCGGGAAACAACAATCTCCTACATTGCCCAAACTAGTTGGGAGGGGGGAGGGCGGTAAAGGTTAAATCGGTGCATGTGCGTGCATATATAAATGTTTAGCCGTCATTTTTTGACGGGTTGCGTACACTGGCTTTTAATATAATCTCCGAAAACCCTATGGTCAATTCCTCGCTACTTGGTTCCCCTTTATCCTCGAGACTAAAATGCTCTTTTCTATATATTCTAATAGCTTAAAAAATTGCATTTTTAATATCTACAACGCTTTTTTCAATATTTATAAATAACGCCCTTTTAAATATTTAACAAATTACCCTAAAATTGGAAAAAAAAAAAACGCCCTTTATAATATCTTCAAAAATGCACTTTGCAATATTAAATTTATTTTAGTATTCTTCTCATACAAACCCAAATTGCAGAAGAAGGAATCTTAATTAAGTATTCAAAAAATGGTAACAATGAAACTTGATATTCAAAATCCCCATAGATATTTACGTTTGCCACACCGAAGTAGTTTTAAATGAATGAGGGGAAACGGGGCGTTCTAATGAGCAAATGTTCTCAAACGACAAATTTACGTTTAAGGAGAATTGATACAGAAGAGATCACTCTTCAAGAAGATTCCAAACCCTCCTCTTGCGATCTCTTACTGCTCACAGGAAACCTTTCACCACTTGTCAGATTAATTGGCTTCGGCCGTTCTTATTATAGAGATTAATTCTGGTTTTACCTCAATTGACTAAACGTTTACAATCAGTCATTTCTTATAATTTGAATGACAAAGAGAATACAGTATATGGGGTATGTTACTCTAGAGCATCATACACAAATGCGTGCGTTTGAAAACACCTAAATCACATTTTCAATACCAACAAACTTAGCAAGTTTTGCAAAACCCAATGGTCAATATCTCAACAATGCTGGTCAAGATAAAAGTTGATTCCGACTCTGCTGTAATTACTTGTCTCGAGTTAATGTTTCTAATTGAATCGAAATCAACTTATCCCCAACATGATAGCAGATTCGCTATTTCTAAAAATTCGCGTAAACTAAATTTAAAGAGAGAGAGAGAGAGAGAGAGAGAGAGAGAGAGAGAGAGAGAGAGAGAGAGAGAGAGAGAGAGAGGGGGGGGGGAGGGGCATATACTGCATAGAATATTAGGCGTATTTCATAAAAAAAAAAAAAAAAAACACTTAGTGTTCCAACAATCTAAGAACGATAAAATGACTTTACACAGGATAAATGTTCTAAATTATTTTATACCTAATTTTTGTTATATGATCTTAAAATAGACTTTTGCACTTGCGTATACTTAGCATACATACGGATGACTACCATTGACGAAAGGAATTACGATATAATAAAAATGTAAATAACAAAAGTATATGATGTATCGAAACCACATATAATAAAACAAGAAATTCCATTACAATACGAACGCTTGTCAAACCTTAAAAAATATTAGTTACCATTACATACGGAAATTCAATCAAGTAAAAAATTTCTTACAATAATGACAACTGTTATACTTGTGATGATAATAACAATTAGACAGACATACGAATATACAGTATAACAAAAAATACAAACTTTAAAAAAGATCTTTACATTTAGGAGACAAGTAGCAGAATGATTGTGAATTTCAAATAATATAAAAAGGTGTCATTCTGTGTGTAACACCATTTCCAAAATATATTTTTGAAGATAACTAATAAAATATACCAAATAAAATAATTACCAAAAGACCTAAAAAGGGAAGGAATAAAATCTACGTGGCATTACAAGAAGTCTCCCCTTTCACCTTGATCTTTTTTTACTATTTCCCCTTTTATCTTTCCTCTTTCTTTCAGTCCAGCAACTTTCTTATTTATCAGTACCTCCTCCCCTTCCTAAATCCCCCATGAATAGAGTTCGAGACTGGGTATCTTCCAAGACAACCCTATATAGAGGTTCCAGAAACCATAATTATGGAACGATTTTTTGCCACCTCTGTAGTCGAAAGACTTCTCTTGAAATAAACCATTGTCTCTCGAGTTCTAGTAACGATATATTTTTCTTTTGTATGAGGGAGAGAGAGAGAGAGAGAGAGAGAGAGAGAGAGAGAGAGAGAGAGAGAGAGAGAGAGAGAGAGAGAGAGAGAGAGAGAGAGGGAGAGAGAGAGAGGGTCAAATCATTTCAACTTTGAAGGTCCAAGAACCCAATGGGAGAATAACAAAACAAATAATGCAGAATAAAAGAGAGGGAAAAAAAAACAATGAAAGAATAAGAAAGGAACGGAAATCTTCCCGCCAATTCAAACACTTCTTTTCAATCGCTCCTGAACCAAAAAGGAAATAATCGCCGACCATGAAATGCAAAATTTATTGAAAGAATTTTACTAATTTGGTTTCTAACGTCAAGCATCACCTGGGTAAAAACACGTCGAGTGTCGTTGAGGTTGATTGCTTCTTTTGCAAATTCTGCCGCTGTTTCAATCATATTTATTTTCAGTATATTTATCTATTCACCTCACAAACATAATAGCAGATCTATTGCTTGGAAATAGGGGCTTACCAAAGGATAACTTGAAACCTTATCATAATTCACTTTGTTTTCAGGAAACATTTGGATGGCCTTTAATGTTGGTGAAATGGGATTGAGAAAATAACTCTTTTCTGATTGGCTCAACTCCGCAAGCATGTAATCATACACATAAATACACACACCCACTCCTACACACACATGTACATATATGGTATTGAATAACTACTTTACTATATCGTAACTTAAGATACCCGAAGATGAAATGTTATATATATTATATACATATATTATATATATATATATATATATATATATATATATATATATATATATATATACTATATATAATATATATATACTATATATATAATATATATATATATATATATATATATATATATATATATATATATATATATATATATATATACATATATACATACACACACACACACACATATATATATATATATATATATATATATATATATATATATATATATATATATATAAATGCACTACCAAAATAACTTTACGAAAACAGCAATTTCATTTGAAAAACGATTTTCAACTTTCAAGAATTAGTAATTTCCTGAGCAACGAATTACAATAAAATTGTTTCTTTCCTTCGTGATTGTTTCATTATCCAACGTTATTCTTAATTGGTAAAACCGATTAGACAAGAATGTTAATTAGATATACAGCCTCTCATTCTGAAGTTCAAACTTGTCTCGTATGTTTTCATGATGAACAGGCTGACATAAGTCTCTTTTTTATTGTTTATATATGAAAGAGCTATTTTAATGCTGTTACTGTTCGAGAGAGAGAGAGAGAGAGAGAGAGAGAGAGAGAGAGAGAGAGAGAGAGAGAGAGAGAGAGAGAGAGAGAGAGAGAGAGAACTAACCTGGCCAATATAAAATATAGAACTATCATATAATGGTAATCACATTATCTAATTATGCAAGGAAAAGGTTATAATATGAAAGGATTTTCATCCAATATTTTGGAACACATACCTGTCATGTGAAACATTAACAAGGCTTTAGATCACGCTGTATAT
>NC_090727.1:90972333-90984833 GCF_036898095.1 Palaemon carinicauda | reverse complement strand
TGGGTACGCTGTACAGGGGAACAGAAATCGTCTCAGCGGCCACGACAGAATGGTTTGACTATAGCTGATGTTGAAAGGCTAATGTTGATAAAAGAATCTACTGACACAGGAAATAAAAGTTAAAGTGGTATTTAAGCAACTCATGGCAACCACTCTATCGAGGCAACAAATATCGGAATACCTATGACATTCCATTTTCAAAATCACGAGTATCCAATTATATCTTCCATATTCTATCTATTGACTGTGACATTTTATTAAGGTGATATGTATAAATCTGGGAAAGTATATGAATAATATCGAATAAAACTTCTGATAAAAATATATAGGTGAAAAGCTATTTTAAATCAAAATAGAATGATTGATTGAAAGGATTAAATAGATTCACTTGGATAAGAAAACTTGAGGCATTGACTTTACGATTCACATGGAATAAGGTGATAAAAGAAAAAAAGACCAGGAATAACGGAAATCAAAGATAAATACTTGTCACAAAAGCAAAAATTTTAATTCACTGCTTCATTTAAACAAATAAATTTCCATTACCTCTCCATTCAACCAATTCTCATTACCTCTCCATTCAACCAATTCTCATTACCTCTCCATTCCACCAGTTTTCATTACCTCTCCACTCAACCAATTCTCATTACCTCTCCACTCAACCAATTCTCATTACCTCTCCACTCAACCAATTCTCATTACCTCTCCATTCAACCAGTTTTCATTACCTCTCCATTCAACCAATTCTCATTACCTCTCCATTCAACCAGTTTTCATTACCTCTCTATTCAACCAATTCTCATTATCTCTCCATTCCACCAGTTTTCATTACCTCTCCATTCAACCAATTCTCATTACCTCTCCATTCAACCAGTTTTCATTACCTCTCTATTCAACCAATTCTCATTACCTCTCCATTCAACCAGTTTTCATTACCTCTCCATTCAACCAATTCTCATTACCTCTCCATTCAACCAGTTTTCATTACCTCTCTATTCAACCAATTCTCATTATCTCTCCATTCGACCAATTCTCATTACCTCTCCATTCAACCAATTCTCATTATCTCTCCATTCAACCAATTCTCATTACCTCTCCATTCAACCAGTTTTCATTACCTCTCCATTCAAATATAAATCTATTTTTTTTTGGATGCAAAACTGAATTAGGAAACTGTTAGTTCCAACTGCGTATCATTGACAATACTTTAAAACTTAAAATTCCCAAAACATCTAAATTTCCCTCGTGAATCCATAAAACTTGATTATTTCAACCCCCACAACCAATTTCCAATCCATTACGCAGAAAACAGCCGGATCAGACACTTCATCAAAATGTTTATATTTAGTTTGTAATTTAAAGCAATTCTGCGCTGATGAAAAAGCCAAATACCATGGCTAACTCTATGCAAATTATTTGTGATATGTCAATGACAAAATTGCTCTGATGCACTGCACCATTAAGCCCTATTCAGGAGTTGGAAAGTTATCCTATTGACAAGCTCTCCCCTTTTCCACCGACCTTTTGACGTATAAACAAAATGTTGCAATCAACACCTTATAAATTCCGTCACCATAATATACTTGTGACTGGTAAATCATTCTTTACAAAATTATCATGTTATAAAAAAAGACTGTCCTTGTTAGCAGAACACCACAAGATTTGCAACGCTTGATTACCAGAATGCATGAAATATCACGAGGTGGGGCTGAAGATAAATAGAAGAAAAACAGAGAAAATGAGAACAGAGTATGCATTGGAAGATGAAATATCGCTGGAAGGAGAAAGGATTATTGAGGTAAGAGTCATTTAAGTATTTAGGAACTATGATCTTCAATACAGGGTCTTTAGAATTGGAGTTTAGTGAAAGATTGAAAAAAGCAAATCAGGCAATGGCTACGTTAAGATAAATTTGGAAATCCAATCGCCTGAAATTACATATAACAATCAGAATATATACCAGTTTAGTGAGATCTGAGTTACTGTATGGACACGAGTCATGGTATGACAATGAAACAATCTCCAATAGATTTAGTAAATTTGAGAACAAAGCCCTCAAAAGGATATTGGGAGTTGAATGGTGGGATAGGATTAAAAATGAAACTGTAAGAGAGATTACTCGAGTGCCAGCTGTGGATGAGATCATGATGAGGGGAAGATGGTTTGGGCATGCTCTTCGCACAACCCAAGAGAGATAAGTTCACCAAACGTTCAGCTGGGCTCCAAAATCTGAGGTCGTTTGCGTCAATAGGCGTAAGAAGAGATGATGATAATATATATCTATATATATACAGTATAAATATATATATATATATATATATATATATATATATATATATATATATATATATATATATTACATATGTCTTATTATATATATATATATATATATATATATATATATATGTCTTATTATATATATACATATTATGTCTTCCATATCGTGCGCAGACAGTGTCGAAGGACAGAGCGTCGAAGGACAAAGTGTTGAATGGACAAAATGGCGAACAGACAAAGTGTCGAACAGACAAAATGTCGAACAGACAATGTGTCGAAATTATAAAAATGATAAATGATAAAATATAAATGATAAAAAGAAAGAGGATACAGTATCCATTTAACTAACGACCTAATTAATCTTTAACTATATAATAATGTTTACATTGGTATATCCTTACATATAACTATATAACAATGATAAAATATAAATGATAAAAAGAGAAAGAATACAGTATCCATTTAATTAACGACTTAATTAATCTTTAACTATATAATAATGTTTACATTGGTATATCCTTACATATAACTATATAACAATGTTTACAATGATATATCCTTACATATAATAATTCTCACATTGTTATATTCTTACATGCATATTCTAGAGAGAGATAATAAATCAGTGCGCAAACGATGTTACAGTCTCCATAGTTGGAAAGCTTCCAAGAAAGGAATCTCTAGCTCGAACAATTTGGAGAGTTCGAAATTCAACTTTTAGCGGTGAAAACTTAACTGTAACAACGAGGGGAGAACCATTCTTATTATTTGATGAAAATTGCGTAAAAATATATTCAACAACACAGAATCTCAACACTTTGAGCTCTAATAGAAGATGGTTCTGTGACGGAACTTTCAAGTCGGCCCCTAATGGAAATCAACTATATACCATTCATGGTCTTATTGATCAAAACATGACTTTACCCTTAATGTACTGCATTACCGAAAACAAAGATGAGACTACTTGATCCATTATTTTTTAGTTTTTGTCTGCTAAGCAACTAAATCCTATTTCCATTACCGCTGATTTTGAACGCTCGGCCATCAACCAAATGAGAATTATTTTCCCGGAGTCCACAATTTATGAATGCTTCTTTCACTTCGGGCAGTCCCATTGCTTGACGTAAGCCTAAAATCAATAATCAAATCCAATCTATCTCTCTCTCTTTTTAACTTTTGTCCATTCTACACTTTGTCCATTCGACACTTTGTCCATTCTACACTTTGTCCATTCGACACTTTGTCCATTCGACACTTTGTCCTTCGACGCTCTGTCCTTCGACACTCTGTCCTTCGACACTCTGTCCTAATACCCTTACATATATATATATATATATATATATATATATATATATATATATATATATATATATATATATATATATATATATGTCATATATATATATATATATATATATATATATATATATATAAAGAGAGAGAGAGAGAGAGAGAGAGAGAGAGAGAGAGAGAGAGAGAGAGAGAGAGAGAGAGAGAGAGAGAGAGAGAGAGAGAGAGAGAGAATCAGGGTCACGTACTCGTAATGATTGATCTGCCACACATCTTCGACCTAGAATCTGAAACATTTAAAAGTGACTCATGAATGACAGAGGCAAAAGGCAGTGACAATGCCCTAAAGATTGACCATATATACATATCATCAGCGCCGAACCCCATTCTTCATTAAGGTAGGACCAAGGAGGGCTAGACAATGGCTGCCGATATCTTAGTACGTAGACCGATAGGCTCCCTAAACCTCTCATCCTTAGCTCATAAGGATGGTGAGTTTGCAGACACTACAAGAAACTATCGAGTTTGAGCATGTTTCGAATCCCAGTCCAGCAGATCGCCAGGCAGCGACGTTTCCTATAGGCTACCACAACATTTTCCCTTTAAAGACTTACAATATTTCTCCTCATTTGCTGTCTTTCTGCAAACTTAAATAACAATAAAATTCAACCAAACCATTCGACTCGTAAATATTTTGCCCAACCAAGTCGATGGCCAATAATTGCAGTCATAGCACGATGACAAGCTATTATATGCTAAGCTACAACCATAGTTGGAAAAGCAAGATGTTGTAAGGGTTCCAATAGGAAAAATAGCGTAAGCAATAATAATAACAATAACACCAATAATAATAATAAATAATAATAATAATAATAATAATAATAATAAAAGTGGGAAAAAATTGCAGACAAATAATAATAATAATAATAATAATAATAATAATAATAATAATGACAGTTACACGTGGGACAGGACCCGATAAAATACTGACTATAATCATGCGTCGGTGTAACTTCAGCCTTAGAGTGGATAGGATAAAGGGAAGGTGGGTACTACTATAGGTAGAAGATTCGTTGCTGTCCTTAAATCCTGGGAGGATTAATACTTCTCCAAGGTTAAATCCATCCCCATCTCCAACTACCTCCTGCTATCTGTTCCTTATAGTCACATGACCTAACTTCATGGAATCTCATTTAACTCATTATAGTTTTGATTTCTCAATTGGAAAATGAGAAAAAAATACTTGAACACTCAAATATTCAACGCACATATTTATTAATATCAACCTAGATGACATAGACTCCAACTTCTTATTCAACCGAGAAATTATAAACCATAACAACGGAATACTGAATAACTACTAATGGTGGAAGTTCATTATCCCTAATCAAGTTAGGTTTCTTGGGCTGGATTTTCCAGGCATAATTATTTTAGGATTAGGCTAACCCCCTTTCTGAGATAATTATACTTTTAATTGAACCTGATTTCATTACTCCATTTCCCTGACTTGAGGCAACATTAAAATCCAATTGGAATAAATTAGCAATTAAATCTATTTGTTTCTATAAAAATAAATGTCATTTCCTTTTTTCATGTTAATTATCCAAGCACATCGCTAAGGTATATGTTAGTCATAAAGAAAGAAAAACATAACAACTAAGAGATTACTTATGAAAAAAAAAAATCAATTAAAACCCAAGCAATCTTAATTATGTAACTTCACTTTGTTTGTTAATGGACGCTTTATTAGCGGTTTTCATTTGGTGCGTAGGAGGGGCCAGGCCTTTATCCTAGATTGCCGTTTTATGATTACACTTGTCGAGATTGTCTTAGTGGTTTTTAAGAATCTTACACTTCTCCTTTACCCAGTTCCCTTCTCGCACAACATCCGTATTTTCATTGTCACCTTCTGTTCCTCTTTCTCCTCCTCTTCTATTGTCATTCCTAATCTACTCTCACTCCACTAGGTTTTCTCTTTACTGTAGTAAATTATCTCTTCATAAATCCTGCAATTTCTTCGTGCTAAACGATAAGTGTTCAGGGTTGTGGTGGACTATTGGAAACATCCCTGACCGGTGATCGCCTGACTGGGGATCAAGTCCAGCTCACACTTTCTTGTAGTGTCTGAAACCTCACCAGCCTTGTGAGCTAAAGATGGGGAGTTTGGGGGAGCCTATAGGTCTACCTGCTGGGTCATCATCAACCATTGCCCGTCCCTCCCTGATCCTAGCTTGAGTGGAGGTGGCTTGGGCGTTGATCATATGTATCCCTCTCTCAGAGCAATGTCCTACTAGCCAGGGCATTGTCACTGTGCCTTGCCTATGCTATTCATGAGCAGCTTTTAAACCTTAAACCAATGAATGAATGCAGAGAGGTAAGCATATACCGACATCGTCTCAAATCCTGTGAGACGAAACACATCTATTCACTGACGACTGAGCCCTGACCTCCCATCCCTGTACAGTATTGGCTTGACAGACCAGTGACCTTACTGGATGACCTGATTACCCGCTTGGTCACTCGTCGCTCTAGGTCATTAAGGTCAGCAAACATGACAGACTCCTTTCTGGAGCTTTTTTAGAATATAAGAAATGAAATGAACATCCAATTAGAGACCATGTTGCTAGTTGTTTCCAAATAGGGCATCTTGAAACAATTTCAACAGTTGGTTCCCTCTGAAGGGGCTGAAGAATAGCTTAGGGTCCGCGTCTAGCCAAGTCTGCCACACAGTCTCAAACAGCAACGATATTAGCGGTTGCAATCAATCATGACTCCATATTCAAACAGTCATCATCTTATTCCAGTTTATCATATATATATATATATATATATATATATATATATAAGAAAATTAGTCTTCAAACACTGTCTATTAATTGCTTTCCTTTCTAAAAACAAATCTTGACTATTCTTAACTATTCTTTTGATATGACGACTGTTTTATTAAACTCAAAATATGATCAAGGTTCAAGGGAAAAGGTTGCCTTAAAGAATTTAAATTAATAAAATCCTTCTCTTAAGTTTCTGAAATAATCACAAAGTTTACTTTCTGTATATCCAAAAAAATTTACTGATGAAAGGAAGTATTTTATTTTATAACTTATAAAAAAAAATATAACCAATGGAATTAAAAGAAAAAAAAGATAACAGTAAAAACCTAATAAAATGAAAGAATGTTCACATTACATGAAAACTCCAATTACACGATACCGTTAGAACTATCGACCATATAATACTCCAAACGAACGTCCATTTACCCATGCACACATAAAAAAATGGGCAAAGGGCCCAGTCTGCAATTAAAAATGGTAATTTTGAAGTTTAAATCATATATTTTAGAGACATGCCTATAAGATGGGTAATTCTACATTCATGCTAAGCGGTACAAAAATTAGGACGTGGGTTCATCATAATGAACCATGATTATCAGATTCATAATGAACATAAAGGATAGTTCTATAAAACGTAAAAGATGCACTCATTCAAACTATACCTATGAAGTATAGAAAACTTCGAAAAACGAGAATTAAAGGCTGCGTGCCCCAATGAGTTCTCTTTGCCCATTGGAAGGAAATATAAGCCTTGAAATCGCCTCTGCATGGTAACCCTGGACCGAAATCTACTTATCCCTAACCCCAGGCGTAGTTTTCCTCATTCCGTTCACAACATGCGCTAAAATAATCCGCTTAAACTGGATACTTCTTTCCATTTCACAAATCCATAAGTGGAATTAGTTTTTCCTCTCCGCTTATCACTCCAAAACCATACCGATCTCTCTCTCTCTCTCTCTCTCTCTCTCTCTCTCTCTCTCTCTCTCTCTCTCTCTCTCACCGACGATACTAAATTGAGCATAAATGCCGCAAACTCACAAGACGTAAAAGCTTTAAGACTAGCGAGAATCTAATTAAGTTAGGTCAATGATCCGAAAAATGGCAACTGCCTTTCAATTGTGGGAAATGCAAAGTTACGACTATAGGTCTATTAACACCCAAACAGATTACTCTCTACTGGATAATGAAATAGAGTGTGGACCAGGAGGAAAATCTCGGCTATATTATTAGCAAAGATTATAAACTCACTTAATAGAGCATTACAGCTGAAAAAAATCTCAAAAACTAACAGGTTACATAAGAGACAATTCCAATACAGAAACAAGTACACTGTACTATCATCATCATCATCATCATCATTATTATTATTATTATTATTATTATTATTATTACTAGCTACGCTACAACCCTAGTTCGAAAAGCAAGATGCAATAAGCCTAGGGGTCCAATTAGGAAAAATAGCCCAGTGAGGAAAGGAAACAAGGAAAAATAAAATATTTTAAGAACAGTAACATTAAAATAAATATCTCCCATATAAACTATAAAACTTGAACAAAACAAGAGGAAGAGAAATAAGTTAGAAGTATGTGCCTGAGTGTACCCTCAAGCAAGAAAACTCTAACCCAAGACAGTGGAAGGCCATGGTACAGAAGCTATGGCACTACCCAAGACTAGAGAACAATGGTTTGGTTTTGGAGTGTCCTTCTCCAAGAAGAGCTGCTTACCATAGCTAAAATGTCTCTTCTACCCTTACCAAGAGGAAAGTGGCCACTGAACAATTACAGTGCAGTAACCTCTTGGGTGAAGAAGAATTGTTTTGTAATCTCAGTGTTGTCTAGTAACACCCAAACACATTACTCTCTACTGGATAATGAAATACAGTGTGGACCAGGAGGAAAATCTCGGCTATATTATTAGCAAAGATTATAAACTCACTTAATAGAGCATTAAAGCTGAAAAAAATCTCAAAAACTAACAGGTTACATAAGAGACAATTCCAATACAGAAACAAGTACACTGTACTATCATCATCATCATCATTATTATTATTATTATTATTATTATTATTATTACTAGCTACGCTACAACCCTAGTTCGAAAAGCAAGATGCAATAAGCCTAGGGATCCAATTAGGAAAAATAGCCCAGTGAGGAAAGGAAACAAGGAAAAATAAAATATATTAAGAACAGTAACATTAAGATAAATATCTC
Source organism: Palaemon carinicauda (assembly GCF_036898095.1). Classification (NCBI taxonomy): domain Eukaryota; kingdom Metazoa; phylum Arthropoda; class Malacostraca; order Decapoda; family Palaemonidae; genus Palaemon; species Palaemon carinicauda. The sequence goes on along the minus strand of NC_090727.1, from coordinate 90,976,225 downwards.
CCATATAAACTATAAAACTTGAACAAAACAAGAGGAAGAGAAATGTTAGAAGTATGTGCCTGAGTGTACCCTCAAGCAAGAAAACTCTAACCCAAGACAGTGGAAGGCCATGGTACAGAAGCTATGGCACTACCCAAGACTAGAGAACAATGGTTTGGTTTTGGAGTGTCCTTCTCCAAGAAGAGCTGCTTACCATAGCTAAAATGTCTCTTCTACCCTTACCAAGAGGAAAGTGGCCACTGAACAATTACAGTGCAGTAACCTCTTGGGTGAAGAAGAATTGTTTTGTAATCTCAGTGTTGTCTAGTAACACCCAAACACATTACTCTCTACTGGATAATGAAATAGAGTGTGGACCAGGAGGAAAATCTCGGCTATATTATTAGCAAAGATTATAAACTCACTTAATAGAGCATTACAGCTGAAAAAAATCTCAAAAACTAACAGGTTACATAAGAGACAATTCCAATACAGAAACAAGTACACTGTACTATCATCATCATCATCATCATTATTATTATTATTATTATTATTATTATTATTATTACTAGCTACGCTACAACCCTAGTTTGAAAAGCAAGATGCAATAAGCCTAGGGATCCAATTAGGAAAAATAGCCCAGTGAGGAAAGGAAACAAGGAAAAATAAAATATTTTAAGAACAGTAACATTAAAATAAATATCTCCCATATAAACTATAAAACTTGAACAAAACAAGAGGAAGAGAAATAAGTTAGAAGTATGTGCCTGAGTGTACCCTCAAGCAAGAAAACTCTAACCCAAGACAGTGGAAGGCCATGGTACAGAAGCTATGGCACTACCCAAGACTAGAGAACAATGGTTTGGTTTTGGAGTGTCCTTCTCCAAGAAGAGCTGCTTACCATAGCTAAAATGTCTCTTCTACCCTTACCAAGAGGAAAGTGGCCACTGAACAATTACAGTGCAGTAACCTCTTGGGTGAAGAAGAATTGTTTTGTAATCTCAGTGTTGTCTAGTAACACCCAAACACATTACTCTCTACTGGATAATGAAATACAGTGTGGACCAGGAGGAAAATCTCGGCTATATTATTAGCAAAGATTATAAACTCACTTAATAGAGCATTACAGCTGAAAAAAATCTCAAAAACTAACAGGTTACATAAGAGACAATTCCAATACAGAAACAAGTACACTGTACTATCATCATCATCATTATTATTATTATTATTATTATTATTATTATTATTATTATTATTATTATTACTAGCTACGCTACAACCCTAGTTCGAAAAGCAAGATGCAATAAGCCTAGGGATCCAATTAGGAAAAATAGCCCAGTGAGGAAAGGAAACAAGGAAAAATAAAATATATTAAGAACAGTAACATTAAGATAAATATCTCCCATATAAACTATAAAACTTGAACAAAACAAGAGGAAGAGAAATGTTAGAAGTATGTGCCTGAGTGTACCCTCAAGCAAGAAAACTCTAACCCAAGACAGTGGAAGGCCATGGTACAGAAGCTATGGCACTACCCAAGACTAGAGAACAATGGTTTGGTTTTGGAGTGTCCTTCTCCAAGAAGAGCTGCTTACCATAGCTAAAATGTCTCTTCTACCCTTACCAAGAGGAAAGTGGCCACTGAACAATTACAGTGCAGTAACCTCTTGGGTGAAAAAGAATTGTTTTGTAATCTCAGTGTTGTCTAGTAACACCCAAACACATTACTCTCTACTGGATAATGAAATAGAAACTGTGGACCAGGAGGAAAATCTCGGCTTTATTATTGGCGAAGATTATCAACTCACTTAACAGAGCATAAAAGCTGTAAGAAAATCACAAAAACTAATAGGTTACATAAGAGACAATTCAAATACAGAAACAAGGACACTGTACTATCATCATCATTATTATTATTATTATTATTATTATTATTATTATTATTATTATTATTATTATTATTAATAATAGCTAAGCTACAACCCTAGTTGGAAAAGCAAGATGCTATAAGCAAAAATAACCCAGTGAGTAAAGGAAATAAGGAAATAAACGATCTGAAACTAATGAACAATTGAAATAAATTGTTAAAAAACGGTAACATCATCAAAACTAACATATCATAAATAGACTACAAAAAGATTTATGTCAGCCTGTTCAACATAAAAACATTTGCTGCACGTTTGAACTTTTGAAGTTCTATCGATTCAACTACCCGATTAGGAAGATCACTCCATAACTTGGTCACAGCTGGAATAAAACTTCTAGAATACAGTGCAGTATGCCTTATGATGTAGAAGCCCTGACTATACGAATTAACTGCATGCCTAGTGTTAGGAACTGGATGGAACTGTCCGGGAAGATCTGAATGTAAAGCATAGTCAGAAAATAAAAAATTTCATACAACATGCATAACGAACTAATTGAACGATGGTCCAGAGATTAATATCTAGATCAGGAAAAAAAATTCAATACACCATAAGTTCCTATTCAACAAATTAAGTTGAGAATCGGCAGCTGGTGACTAGACAGGAGAACAATACTCAAAACAAGGTAGAATAAAAGAACTAAAAAACTTCTTCAGAATAGATTGATTACCGAAAATCTTGAAAGACTTTCTCAATAAGTCAATTTTTTTTTTTGTGTAAGTGAAGACGACGCAGATCTAATGCGTTTCTCGAAAATAAAATTTTCTGTCGAGAATCCCACCTAAAATTTTAAAAGAATCATAGAGTTAAAGAAACATTATCAATACTGAGATCAGGATTTTGAGGAGCCACTGTCCTTGACCTACTTACGATCATACTTTGAGTTTTCTTTGGATTTAACTTCATGTCCCATAATTTGTACTATGCACTAATTTTAGCTAGATCTCTATTAACGGATTCAGCAATACCAGATCTACATTCAGGAGAAAGAGTGTAGCATCCTCTGCACATGCAACAAGCTTGTTTTCTACGCCAAATCACATGTCATGTGTACATAGTATGAAGAGTAATGGGCAAAGAACACTACCCCGAGGAACGCCAAATATCATATTCCCATGTTTACTATGGTGCCCATCAACAACTCTTTGCGATCCATTGCATAAAAAATCAATAATAATGCTAAGAAACGACCCACCCCCTCCCAACTGTTTGAGGGCCTTGTGAATAACATGGTCAAAGACAGCACTAAAATCAAGGCCAATCATACGAACGTCCTGCCCGCAATCAATGGATTTCTGTACAGCATTGGAGATTGTAAGAAGGGCATCACATGCTCCAAGGCCTTTACGAAAACCAAATTGCAAACTAGGGAACCAATAATTACCTTCGGTAATCCTATGGAGACGTTTTGCCAAAAGACGTTCAAAAACTTTAGATAATATGGGAGATATGGAAATTGGGTGGTAATCAGTTGGATTTGAGCTACCGCAAACACATGTACGTAGTGGAGTAACATTACCAATTCTCCAAAAAGTGCTAAAACCTCTTCTTGCTAACTTACACAAAATAACAGATAACTTTGGAGCTAAAAAATCTGCAGTCTTGATAAAAAACAAAGGAAAAATACCATTTGGGTCAACACTTCCATAAGCATCAAGGACCATCAAGAGAGCTTTAATTTCCCGAAATCGAAAAGCAAAACTAGTTAATATAACCTCAGGAAAACAGGAATGAGGAAGATCAAGTTTCTCATTAATCTGCTTACTGTCAAACACAGCAATCAAAAGTGTTGCATTTTCCTTTGGACAGAGAGTGACAAAGCCATCTAGTTCAAGTAAAGGAGGAACTGGTGCATCTACACCAAAGAGTTCAGATTTAAGGATAGTCCACCACTTATGTTCCTGGGTTGTACCGGAAAGGGTTTCGTTTCTGGTTAGATTACATTCCTTTTCAGTTGAAGCAAAAACTCTTGGAGCAAAAGCCCTAAG
>NC_090727.1:90962333-90967333 GCF_036898095.1 Palaemon carinicauda | reverse complement strand
CGCTGTATTTTCGAAAGTCTACTTTCTTCAAGAAATTCTCTTGGATCTTATTTCCATAATTCTTGAGGCTTTAAACACCAAGAAAGGAGACTTTATCTTCCGAGGAAAGTACCCTTACTGCACGCACTGAACACGAATTTAACGTTATTGGAATAATGTGCAGAGGAATTGACGGGAGTATCAACCATCAAACAAGTAAAAAAAAAAAAAACCTACATTTTTATTGTTAAATTTGTAGATATCTACAGTACAATTCTTTCCGCCAGAACCCACATCTGACACCTTATTTCACCCAGAAGTTAACACATTAGACATTAATATACTCACACCTCGTTCCTCAGTCATGTAATTGACACATTTCATTCGGGACAGCCCTACAATTTCGATTTTTCTGCCCTGGCCATTGGCCATCAGACTCGTATACATAAATTTAGTAGTTACAGCTACACGTTTCAAAAAGCCTAATCTGCTTCTTGCCCGGTCTGTCAGCCTTCGATTAGAAGAAAAATAAAAAAAAATAAAAATAAATAAATAAAAAAATAAAAAAATAAAATAAAAAAACTATTATTATTTGTAAGATTTCATACTCTGGCTTCAAAGGACACAATCTCTATTTACATAAAATACACAGAGGTAAACAGAACCAACATAACTATTGCACAATAAATAACTATAAAAATGGTCCAAAGAAATCGTAAAACAAGAATGAAACGTGTTCATATACCGTTTCCATAAGGATTACGCGAAAATAGAAAATCAACAACTTAACAATTCCCACCAGTCTTATTATTAACTTCACTTCGATCTAATAAATGAAAACATGCATTGGTGGAATATGTATTCTATATTGCTTTAACACAATTCATATATGTGTATATATATACATATATATATATATATATATATATATATATATATATATATATATATATATATATATATACATCTATGAGTATATACATACATATATTTATATATATATATATATATATATATATATATATATATATATATATATATACACACACGTATATATATGTATATAGTATATATATATATATATATATATATATATATATATATATATGTACATATATATATATATATATATATATATATATATATATGTATATATATATATATATATATATATATATATATATATATGTATGTATATAAAAACACGCACACATATATTTGTATATGTGTGTGTGTAAATGGTATTACGCCGAAGACGTTAATTGCCAAAATTAATGATTAATTTGGTTTTATTTTCTATTTAACCTTTAATCTCTACAACTTACTATCGACATCCAACAGTTTCACCTTACCCGTTCTCACTCGAATGAAGGACAATCACGGACGGACACTTAGCACGTACCTGCAATAAAGGAAAAGCCATTTCAGATATGGAAATGTGCTGACTATAAAGCCTCTCACGATACCGTTAGATATAGAATTTAAACATATATTTTCACTAACAGACTTCATTAAATAAAATTTCGTTAAAAATTATTACAGTAGGGAAAGAACTCTTCCTGAATTTATGAGGCAGCGAAGAAAAAAAAAATGTTTAAATTTTAAATTCTTTAACCCTTGATTTCTATATTGGGACTTTGTTCTGTACAGGTTCATCATATGACCCTGCAAAGAAAAGAAAGAAAAAAAACACCACCACCACCACCTTTGCTGCATCCGATTCGTGCGCATAACCTAAAATTTAAACTTGAAATAATTGATTAATTCTTCTGTAACCATCCACTGAAAAATTTCAAGCGAAAATTTGACAAAATGAGGAAATATTACCAGTGATAAGAAAACCAATAAAAAATATTACGAGCTTTTACGAAAAAGTTTTTCATATTAATAAAAAAAAGTTGGATTTCAAATCATTCCGTTGCAAGTGGACAACATTCTCAGTCCGAGGATGAAGGAAAAAATTGCTAGATATTGAAAAATCCAAGTCTTAATCTAATTACTAGGAAACCCAGCAAGAATTTAAAAAGCAATTTACTACACAAGTCAATCTATTAATACTTAGTTTTGGATAACAAATTAAATCATTTGACCTCAACGAAGTTATGTCAAGATTATAAATAAGAAGGATCAACATGCAAATGACATGATATCAACTTTATCTAATACACTTTATAACGAAGGACTTTACTCAAGGAATGACTCCTCCAGATTACCTCAGCTAATGAAGAAGGATAAAGCACCAACACAAACAGGTTATGCAACAAAATATTCTTTTCTTTTGAAATATATTTAAGGAAAATCTTTTCATCTTTCGGGCATCAGAAGATTCGAATTTAAATAATAGGTTATCTTTCAACTGAATAAGTCTATATTCTGGATGAAGTTGTTCGGGTAATCTATCTCTTAAAAGGGGCAACACCTTAGATAGAATTAAATATATTTCCATATTTTCACGGAGTGCGTAAAAATGAAGATATCTTTACAGTGAATACATTTTTTCACAGGAGATGGCAGGCGCAAACATCAAATTAAAACATGTAGAACAATAATTCATAACACTGTCTTCATGCTTACAACTTACAAATAAATATTAAATAAATCAGTATGTACAAAATCTAACCTTGGCCCTTTGCGTCAATAGGTGTAGAAGGATATGGAGATGATGATCATCATCATCATTACCCTGAAAGTACGAGCCATTAAAATGTAGCGAGGGTTAACTACCCATCCGGTTAGTTAGCAGGGGGTAGGGGGTAGTTACCCCCTTCACTCACACACCTGTGAGGACTTCAAGGGGGACACGGTCAGAGGGTAAAGTTGTATAAATAGCTAAAGCTTTGTATCGTTAGGAAAAATACAAATTATCCTCATATTAGTCATATTTTCTGTAACTGGAATACAAACATACACTATTTATTAGGAGTGAGTCCCTCATTAGGAGGGTGGACGTCCCTGCCAATCTGGCTTTTTGGCTTTACCCAGGGACTCCTTTATTGATTAGGTCAGTACCAAAAATAAGGAGACCCTAACACCTAGCTAAACCTTGCTACACAAGATCTGCTGCCTACGCAAGCTGTGTGTTGAGATAAGCAGTGTGACTGTCAAGGTAACATTTATTTAAGTCTTTGTAGGAAATAACTGTGGTAAGCACGACTTTCCAAATGCCCCCTCGCCAGGGTGTGGGGACACAACAGTATTGACACAATACTAGGTACACAAGAAAGCATGGTTTACCTGCAGAGGTTGAAGTTGGCTGCTACTTTCTTCATGAGAGGGGAGGATGAATTAAAGAAAGAGTCAGTCACTCCTTTTCATTCAAGCAGACTAAAACAAGGTAACAGTGCCCTCAAATTTCTGCTACTTCTCCAATAAAGAGCTTGAGGTATTCAACCAGCTGTTGTGCAGCCACCACAGGACCGATAGCGATCATGTTGAGCTGCTGTGGGTCACGTCTTGCAAGTAATGGGCTGTAAAAGTTGTCTGGCGTTTTCACACCCTTGCTTGTAGAACCTGCATCACTGAGTAATCTCTTTTTAAGGTCAGGGACGTAGTTAAGCCCAACACCGTGAGCTCTGGGTCAACGTGTTGGAAGAAGATTTGGATTCAGAGAGTCATTGGTGACTGTGAATCTATGCAGAGATGGATTTTTTTTGGTGATCCTCCTCTTGTCTCTCCCAGTGCTGATGACAAGCGAAGGCACCCAGGGTGGGCTGTTGCTCGTTCTTGAGACAAGTAATAATAATAATTATAACACCAATACTAATAATAATTTAGATCCTCAAACTCCTCTCTGGGCGCAGTAACAAATGATCTGGATTGTCAGTTACAGAGCGTCGACTCGTTATCCGGAAGGGGTCAAATCTAGAATCTGTCACTCCTGGATTCTGAGTCTTGGCAACAAACTCAGGGACAAAGCTGAACGTTACCTCTCTCCTTCCCCTTGATTGTACGATGTTGTATGAGAGACCATTTAGTTCACTGACTTTTTTGGCCGAGGTCAAAGCGAGTAGGAACACTGTCTTCCAAGTCAAGTGGAGATCTGTTGCCTGGTGTAGTGGCTCGTAAGGAGGCCTCTTTGATGACCAGAGAACTACAACCATGTTCCAAGGGGAGGTCTCACTAAGGACAGGAAAGTTCGTAAGTATGTGTACGGAAAGATCTAGCAATGCGGAAATGTCCCTTCCTTTCAGTTTGAAGGTAGGGCTCAAGGCTGAGCAATCGCCTTTCACTGCCGAAACTGAAAGGAGTTGTTCCTCCCGCAAATACTTGAGGAATTCTGCTATTGGCGGAATAGGGGCATCGAGCGGAGAGATACCCTTTCCATGAAACCAACCACTGAAGACATTCTATTTTGCCTGGTAGACTTTTCTTGAGGATTTACATGGATAACCAGACATCTCTCTTCGCATCTTGTGAAAATCCTTTCTGAGTGAGGAGGTACTGGGTAATCTCCAAGCTTGCAGTCATAGGAGGTGCTGGGTGAAGGGGTCGAAGGTAGGATCCATCACCCCTGGATTCTGAGTCTTGGCAACAAACTCAGGGACAAAGCTGAACATTACCTCTACCCCTCCCCTTGAATGTGCGATGTTGTATGAGAGACCATGAAGTTCACTGACTTTTTTGGCTGAGATCAAAGCGAGTAGGAACACTGTCTTCCAAGCCAGGTGGAGATCTGTTTCCTGGCGTAGTGGCTTGTAAGGAGGCCTCTTTAATGATCGGAGAACTACAACCATGTTCCAAGGGGAGGTCTCACTGAGGACAGGAAAGTTCGTAAGTATGTGCGAGTAAGGAAAGATCTAGCGATGAGGAAATGTCCCTTCCTTTCAGTTTGAAGGCAGGGCTCAAAGCTGAGCGATCGCCTTTCACTACCGAAACTAAAAGGAGTCGTTCCTCCTGCAACTACTTGAGGAATTCTGCTATTGAAGGAATAGGGGCATTGAGTGGAGAGATACTCTTTCCATGACACCCACAAAAGACATTCTATTTTGCCTGGTAGACTGTTGCTGAGGATTTACGTGGAT